>NC_056589.1:7107498-7227730 GCF_018340385.1 Cyprinus carpio | reverse complement strand
TTATTGATAATTTATTTATTTATTTATTATTATTTTTTTTTTAGTTATTTTTTACTTAATCAAAATAGCAACTGCAGTTGGATTGAGATTAATTAGAATGCACAATGAAAAGTTATCTGTTTTGCAAACTGGAAAAAAAAAAGCAAACACCTGCTTTCTAAACATGCATAAATGTTGCATCTTTTTGCATTAATGCAGTGTACTGAAGCTGAGGAGAAAGGAGTCCAGAAGATCAAATAGCTTCAAACATAATTCATTCTCAATGTGAACTGTGAAGTCTGCGCAACTTTCACAGATCTTGTGTTTATGCACCAAGAGCTTGGTGTACTCCAAGGAGAAAGGAAAACTTGGAAATCTGCATCATATGACCCCTGTTGCCCCCAAATCAAGTGAAGTTACATTAATTGTGCGTGCAAGGTGCGTAAAGGTTTATTTAGTACGGGCTTGGGGTGCACCCTTGTAAACATCCTGTAGCTGTTTTTGAATCAAATTATGTACTGAATCGCCTGTGCTGTATATATATATATATTTATTTTTGTGAGACCCAATTCATGAATTGAATAATGAATTTGGCGAATGCTTCATGAAATGTTTGGGTGGTTTTTAGTAATTTTTGCATAAAGAGATTTACTTTTTGGGGAAAAACAACCTCCATGAAGATTCTATTAAAGGTATTCTAAGAAATGCTTGTAAGCTGACACAATATTCTATTATGATTATCTCTCGAACAAATCTTTGAGTTTTAGTTTTGTTTGATATTAAGGCCAACGTTGTACAGTTTTTTAACTACAGGTTACGTTTGTGCCTCTGGCCCAAGAAAAATGGCCAGCTTCCAGCAGCTCATGTAACATACATTGGATGTTTACAGTAGTTTATGGTACATTTCATATAGGAAATTACCTGCTGTTGAAATATGTTATTGAATGCGTGCTTGGCACGTAGTTTGGGGATTTCAGTGTTTCACCTTCAGTTTACAGAGTGTTACTTGCATGACCGCGGAGTTCCAAAATGGCTGCCAATGTGAACTGACTGTGCTTGAATTAATTAGGATGTGGAGTGCAAAGGCTTGAGAAATTAGCTAAAGTTTGGTGAAGGACCTCTAATCTTTGTCCCAGTATTCGTTCGACAATCGTCTTTGCTTGATGCCCTGGTGGTTGGTGAGGCTATGTTACGTGTGAGGGCGAGCAGAAGTGAAGGTTTGTCAAATAATTTCACTGGTTGTGACCGTCGTGTTGTGTGCTTGTCTCCTTCCTCTGGCGTTCCTACCTGTAACTGTGGGACGTGTCGGCGGGAGGGTCGGATGAGGGTGCCTTTGGGGGTAACAATGATCCTCCGCTAGGTTTCAGGATGACTAGCGACAGTGAATCACAAAGATATGCTTCTTGCACTACCAGTCAGATAAACAGATCGCCGGGAGCGCTTAATGCTAGGCTGCGCTCAGCGCTAACTCACTGGTTAACCTTACCAACACATGCACTCCGTGTAATGGGGGGGGGGGGGGGGGGGGGGGGGGGGGGGGGGGGCACGCGGTGATTCGCTTTCGAACATGGAATCAATGGGACTGCCATCTCCAGTTGATTGATGCTGTGTTGTCTTTTATGTGGCCCTGCCAGTGGGGTTTACATGCAGTTCTCATTAAAATACTAGGGATTGATTTTAAGTGGCTAAAAACCCGGTACAATGAGGGAAGAAGCAGGGGGCCAGCTTGACCCAGCAGGGTTTGTTGGGAAAGGCTGTGTACGGTCGATGGTGGATTGTTTGTCGGGAATCACTCTGCAGTCCAGTATGTTGATAACAACATGATACATATTCCGACAGTACTTGCAGTCTACAAAGTTACCATGCCCATGATTCCAGCCCCTAACCCTAGTCAGTCCTTTTCTTGATTCTGATTCTGATAAGCATGTTTATTCTAGTGGAAGCTTGTATATAGCGGATTAAAAAAAAAATATTCAAGCTCAACTCAGTAGTTCATGTATTTATTTTTTGGGGTGGCGGACAGGCATTTAATGCATAATGTGCATCAGTTGGTTATTATCTCTAAGAACTCCTGGTGATGCAAGACCTTATGACCCTGCATTTTATGATAATGGCGACTGATTGTACATGATCCTTCTGTCAGGTGTAATGTGATGAAAAGATCCTATCATCTTTCTAGACCCACAACTTTACGCCAGAGTAGCAGAATGGTGATTAAATTGTAATTGTCCTGAACTCGCAGGTGTGCCCAGCTGGTGAATTGACCTCCCATAATCAATTCGAACAGCTGAGTCTTTAGGTCCCGTTTTTTCAAAAACATCTAAACACACATCTTTTTACCCACACCTGACCCAGACTAATACTAACAAACGTACCGATTCTGTTCTATCTATTCTTTAAAAAAGTGTACTGCACTAGACTAACTGAGACTTGTCATGGGACCTATATACTGTTGTTGTTCTCTCATTGGTTTTGATTGCTTCTATTGTTCTCATGTGTAAGTCACTTTGGATAAAAGTGTCTGCTAAATGATTAAATGTAAATATAAGCAAGAAATGACAGCGAGGTTGAAGTCTTGACGGCATTGTTTGGGTCCTGAAGATGTTTTAACAGCCTGTGCTATTTCAGTTAGTCCTAATTTGTACCTAATCATGGCTAAGTCTCATTCCACAAGTATTTAAATCTTGTATTCATATTAAAACCAACCTCATGCATCGAATGCACTTTATGCATCATCTGGTGAGGAATGCAGCGTTGTCTGGGTTATGCAGTACTGGTGGTAATTAAGATTGACAAAATTACCCAGACAGGATTGGTAATGTGATACTATCAAAGCATTTTGATGGTGTGGTACTGGCCGTACTGTAGTTGCATATTTGAGACATTTATTTGTTGTGGTGCGCTAGACTTTCCATTAAAAGATGTTTTCTAAATTCACAAATTCAAATGCGGGAATTGTCTTTTGCTAACACTCCAGAGTATAGCACAAGTCACCTCATAAACATTATATTGAATATCCTGGAATATTCCGTAGAAAATGTCTTGGTGGAATCTGACAAAACACAAACAAGTATATAAGAGCGTTATTAAAATAAGACATGAATAAAGCAAAGAGTCAAAGAAAATGAGCGAGAAAGAGGAAAGACAAAAGCATCGTGAATAAGAGAGGGAATAGAAGAGACGGTCCCGGCCCCTGCAGCGCCGCTCTGTGCGCGCACTATAGATGAAATGTTGACCTGGGAGCCTGGTGAGCCCTTCAACCAGAATGATTTGTGAACACACATCATTACAGTCACATGGAAAAACCTGTGCACAACCCAGAATTCCCTAATCACTGGCTCCATTACAGCCAGATTGAGCTTCCCCTGCACAATGAGAGTGCGCCCATGCACACTGATCGAGCACACATAAGGGTCGCTCAGTGTTTATATTTTTACCTCACAGCTCCCACAAAAATAACAGTACAGAACATGACAATAAATCGGTTAGTTATATAGATGTATGTGGAGAACCGTCTACATTGGTAGGTGACTTGGGGCATTTCTCATGCTGTTCCACCGATTCTCACCGATGCCCTGCACATTTTGTGTGTCGTCCTTATTTAACGCTCCTGATTCAGATCATCAGCTCATTAGGAATAACTGGAAGGATTTTCTGAGTGATGTTCCACAGTCTGACCTGTGTTGCAGTCTGGAATTAAACTGCTGGTTTCTTCTTGGCCAGAGGAGAACTGTCCCCCCGGCTGGGCCAAGGTTTTTTCTCCATTCTGTCTCCAGTGGAGTTTTGGTTCCTCTGGCTTGCTTCGTTGGGGACCCCTTCATTTCTGGCAGTATTGTCGGGGTGTGAACAGATGGTATTTGAAGAGAACTGAACTGAGCTGGATGATTACATCACTGGATCAATGATGAACTAAACCAGACAAGCCGAAAAAGAACGTGCATTTCACACCTCTGTTCATCAAATTTGCACTGGTTACCAATAGCTGCTTGCAAAAAAGCCACTGATAACCACTACTAGGGATGTAACGATTACACCACGAACCGGTTGAAAATGGATTCAAATATGTGACGATTTCAAATCGGTTGAGATGCTAAACAAATTAGCGGTAGGCGTTTATATGGATGCATGTCTGAGGGGTATTTTTTCTTTTCATCTTGTCTCTGTATAAAGCATATTAAAGTTCATAAGTGCAGCGCTGCTGTTGTTTACAGCGGTAAACCAAGGAAACGCTTTAAGCTCCACCTGCGGCAGAGAGTGGATCTGCGTCTCGTTCAGCTCGTCTGCTGTGTCTGTTTCATAAAGATATTTTTTATGTATAGTCTCACAAAACTGGTCAAACCATTCTGTTTTTGCTTCAAATTTAATCTAATTTAGATTAAAAACTGCTCATGTTGCATGTAAGCAGCATCTTGTTTTGTGGATCATGATTAAAATGCAGTGGTTGCCTCTCATTTTAAAATGAAAAGAGCACAGACAAAGCCTTATTTTGTTTATATGAAAAGATTTCTTTTATTTGTGTTACTTATTTATCTGATTTGCGGCTTGTTTTAAAATTTCAATTTACTTTTGTTATTTACATTTACATTTATATTTACATTTTATCAAAAAGCGACTTGCAAATGAGGACAATGGAAGCAATCAAAAAACTGAATGATATGCAAGTGAATATTAGTTTAGATATTATTATAGTGTTATATTTTAATTTCACAAAGAAAACATGCAGCATTTTGTCCAAGCAATAATGACTGAAAGGACACATTTAATTTATAATTTTTCTTAATCTAATTTTGTTTGAATCGTGAGTTGAGTGAATTGTTAACATCCCTAACCACCACTGACTCTGCACCCTCTTTACCTAAAAAAAAATAACTTCAGACTAATGTGCCTCTAGAAGCTTGTGTTCTGCAAGTGAACAGCGCATTATATATACATAAAAAACACTAGCTCTATCTATTCTGTTTTTTTTCTGTCAAGTTTTTATTCTTTTTAATTTATAAAAAAAAATAATAATAATAATAAACACTTATATATACCATATACCAAACACCATATATTGTTGCTCTTTTGTTGGTTTCTGTTGTCCCCTATTTGAAGTCGCTTTTGAAAATGCATCTGCTAAATTATTAAAATGTAAATATCAATGTTAATGAACTGACTTTAACTGAAATATGGCGTTTTTGACACACTGTTTTTCCAGTTTAACACTGTAAAAGCTGCTTTGACACAATCTGTATTTTATAAAGTGCTAAAGTTATAAATAAAGGTGACTTGACTTGACACAAGAGTGTCAGATAAGAAAGGCAAGAGAAAAAGTTGCAGAGCAGTATTTTACTATTTTTTTTTTACAGTTTAATTTTCGCACATGCAGTAGTAATTCAAATTGAAATACTTACAATTACTTATGTATTCTGAAGTGTTTCTCAAGTCTGCTGTATTAGAATATCTCTACAACCTTACCAACGACGAGTATGGCAAAAAGTAAGGGCTAATGTGAAGGGACTGAAAAGGATTTATTCTGCAATAACAGCATTTATTGTTTCTATTGCATCCGTTAGTCGTATTGTATTACACGGCCGCTTGCTACATATGTAAACCTAAGTTGAAATATTGAACCACAGACCAATCAGAATCGAGAGAGAGCCATTTAATAATCAGGAATATTCGTGGTGATTGATACGTGCTCAGGTCATGCTTACTTTCCCCCCCTGTGTTTTCCTACCTTTATTAGGCAATATGCTTTTGAATTGGTATGTTTTTAAGACAAAAATTGGTATTGAATTGCATTGGTTAGTGTGATTCATTATTTAAAATGTAAATGCTTTATTGTCCTTGCTATTCGTTTTGACCTGATGGGAATGTACACTACGTGTATGTCCTTGTGTGTGTCCTCCAGCAAGGATTTGACCTCTGTCTAGACATTCACTGTTGCCCCGAGTCCTTGACCCCGGACAGTGTGTGTGTGTGTGTGTGTGTGTGTGTGTGTGTGTGTGTGTGTGTGTGTGTGTGTGTGTGTGCGATATGAGCTTATGTCACTGCGGGACACTATGATAATGATGTTTCCTGTAAATATAGCAATCTGAGCATGAAATACTAGATCAGCTTACTGCATAGACATCTGCATAAGAAGATAGTTTAATACACTCATGTATATTGTACAAATCATTAGATTACTGATGTAAACATCTTTTGCGGTGAGGGATGTTTGTGTGAATGATTAATCTATTTTTTTCATTCCAGTTTTATCCATTTATTATGTTAAGCTTTTGAGGAGAGCCTCTCTCTTGTGTGTGTGTGTGTGTGTGTGTGTGTGTGTGTGTGTGTGTGTGTGTGGTTTTAAGAATGGCCAAAAAGGTTGTAATAGCTGTCAGAGAGAGAGACACAGGAAGAAAGAGAGTCAGTGAGAGAATCTTCTCCTCTGGAAGGTAGCATAAAATTGGGATAATCCGCCATCAATTGTGCCTCACAGCGGGCCGCCATTCCTGAAAGAGTGATTTCATCCCCAAAGAGAGCGGACTGAGTGGAGGAGAATGGCGCTTCGCGCCCCTGCGGGTCCATTCCGCTGCGTCTCCCACGGTGGGTCATATGCATGACATCAGCGGGCTGAATGGGGCTGGCATCCTCCATGCCAGATTAAAGCCAAGTCTTTGCCCGGGGGAGATGAGAGGGGGCACTGCCAACTTTTCTGGGGTAGGACAAAAGCCCTCAGATGGGTAGCCGGGAAACTTCACATGGTCCTGGCCAAGTAAGAGGAGAGAGAGAGAGAGAGAATACCTTTCACTGGCCTCCTTTGGCATGGCAATGAGTTACATCACACACACACACACACACACTCTACATTCCCCCTGTGTCGATGCCTGGAGAGGAATTTAAACTCCGCAGAGTCTGTCATCTTTCCAGGATAAGTGAAATCCTGACAGTGGAAGACGTGACATTGTCATGAAATCATGATCAGCTGATGTCTGGCTTGAGAATGTGTTTTAATAGCTCCTTCCTCAGGACTGGAGGGACTCTTGACATAATGCACATATTAAATTAAGCAAACAAAAGAATACAGGGCACTTTGATCTAACCAGAATGCCAGATAATATTTGATCA
Source organism: Cyprinus carpio (assembly GCF_018340385.1). Lineage (NCBI taxonomy): Eukaryota > Metazoa > Chordata > Actinopteri > Cypriniformes > Cyprinidae > Cyprinus > Cyprinus carpio. The sequence continues at coordinate 7,220,656 of NC_056589.1, read as the reverse complement.
AAATTTCTGATTGTACTCACAGCATGGCTGAGGGATTTCCCGTTATGTGTGAAGTGCTTTGAGTAGAAGTGCATCCAAAAAAAAAAGTTCATTGTAAGGCCTATTAGTTTGGTTTAGGTTCATCTTTTATGTCTCCCTTAGGAGAAATTTGTCTTGATCAATCAAGAGAGCAGCTCAACATACAACAATTCATATAGTTGGCACTTTATCCATCCAACCAATATAATAAATAAAAAAGAAAATAGCATTCTTCTTGAATCTTCAGCTTCAAAGCTGTCAGACAGGGTTAGTACCTGTGGTCAGAAGAATCTTTCCTCTTCCGAGGCTGGGATGATGCGACATTTATGTATAGATGATCAACCGTGTTGAATATATGGATGCAGCTATATTTGTGCTAAAACTTCAGTGGGCTAAGACGATGTATCCAATGATACGTCCTCTACACTTTTGTTAATGAATGTTACTCTCATGTGTAACTCCTTTTGGTGGCTTCTGTGAGTTTTTATGCGTGTGAGGGCGGCCCTGAAGGGCATTCGCTAGAGTTTAGCTCAAGTTCACAGCGACGAGACATGCAGATCTGAGCCTGGTGCTGTTTTTTTACCTTTTGTCCAGCGGTGGACGGCAGCGAGCCACGCACACTGTTAAAATGATATGGAGATTTGCCTGTGTGTCTTAAACGCATAATTTTGGATTATTTCTCTTTTTTTGACTTTATTTTTTATCATATCGTTACATGTAAGCATGCACATGAACACTGGGAGCATGCTTTGCGTAATATAACTGTTATGCTAATTCAGGAGGTCCATGACAGAAAATCATGTGTATAACTCCAACCTGGCATAAAAATAGAATTACTATATAAATTAATACTTTTATTTTAAAATAAGGATTTTTTAAATTGATCAAAAGTGATGATAAAGAAAGTTTAAAATGTTACAAAATATTTCTATTTCAGATAAATGCTGTTCTTCTAAACTGTCTATTCATCAGAGAAACCTGAACAATTCTACTCAGCTGTTTTTCAACATAATACATAATATAAGAATAATAAGCAGCGATCGAAATATTGGAATGATTTCTGAAGTATCAATGTATTGGCGTAATGATGCTTAAAAATTCAGTTTTGAAAATCACAGGAATAAATTACATTTTAAATATATTCAAATAGAAAGCAGTTATTTTAAATAGTAAAAATATTTCACAGTATTACTACTGCTTTTGCTGTATTTTGGATCAAATAAAATGGCAGGCTTGGTGAGCCAGAAGAGAATTCGTAAAAAAAAAAACATTAAAAAATCTTTTTTACATGGTATGTACACTTTAATTTTTTTCCTCATTTTTCTACAAACTAAACTAACTAGCTCCCCGCGGAACCCCCTTCGACCCATTGTTTTGTATACAAGTTCATATTAGACCATTCTTAAAATAACGTTATATCTATACATTTTTATTATTATCATAAAAAAGGCATTATGAGTAAATATGTAAATGTATTTTTGCATTACATTTTCCTCACTAGTTTATGGACACTAGTGACGTGTATTTTTTTCTGCTGTTCATATTTTCTATGCTGCTGTCCTTTCCCCGCGGTTGAAACACTCGTGGTGAGTGATTACATGATTACACATAGCTTTCAACATGGATCGATGTTACATTCAGTGTTTTATTTCATCTAATAGAATGCACTCCTGCTTCGCTTGAACTTGAGGCAAAGCGGAAGCGCATGATCCATCACGCTAATAAAAAGCTCCAAAACTGTATTTATCCTGAAATTCTTAATAAAACTTGAATGAAGATTTTGAATGCTGAGACTTTGTTTCCTACTGTGTCGTGTCCGTCAGCTCATTGTCTGTGTCCTCGCTGCTCTGCGATGTTTTTGTGTCGTGAGAGCGCATACACCAGAGGCTGGAAATAGACGTGATGAAGCACGATGCGGAACACTAGACCAGACGCATCACATCCTTGATTTCGCGGCTAAAATAGAGGCTTTCATTGTCAGTATGATTAAACAAGAAATGAAAGTACATAGTTATATTTAGTAGCAAAATAGTTTTATAAATAAAAAAAAAGGGCCAGCCAAATCAGTCCATAAAAATTCAGGGGTGGGGGGGCACCTGGTCGTGGCCGTGCCTGGACACCCCTCTTGCTCCGCCCACTGAATGTCTAAGAATAAATCAAATGAAAATAAATGGATCTCCACTAGGGATATGCCGAGTTCAAATTTTTCCTGTTGCGATTAACTGCTAATGCTGCGTTTATCATGGTATACGGCGTATTATCACAGTATTGAAATTCAGTTTAAAAAAAGTGGTCATAATACAGTATAACAGGTTTAATAACTTTTTTCTTAATACAAAAATAACTGAACATTTAAATACAATAAAGCAATACAGAAAAATATAGAAATTTAAAAGTTTACCCAATGATTAAAGTGCAAATAAGAAACATAAAAGACTAACCAAGTTCCCACTGTCACAATAAGACCTCATTAATTAACCTTAGTTTTATGCATTAACATTCACAAAGAGCAATAGCTCCAACATTTGCTACAGAAGGTTATTAATTTTGTTGTTAAAAAGTACAGTCTTAGTTCATGTTAGCTCATTAAATAACCCAGTTGCAATGATTTTAACACAACGTGTTATTAAATTAACACATGTTATTAAATATTGGAATACCTAAGATTAATGAATGTTCAGGGAGTTTGATTTAACTATGTAAAGCCCTAATTTAAAGTGTGAATGAACAATAAAGAATCAAAAAACTTTCAACAAATGTCTTTTCGGTAGCAATATCTGTGGCATGTTTGTTAGTCCAGATTCAAATGAAAAAAAAAAAAAAAAAAGAACTAAATAGCCTATTAAGTTTAAATATTTAATATTGTGGCTGCTGTGATGAACACCATAGCAAATACAACAACAAATCTGAAATGGCTGTTTAAAAATTATTTAAATATGTTTTAAAGAAAGTAGCAGCTGCTTTTATTTATGGGTTTCCAGGTTTGTAAGGGCTGCAATTTTCTGCAGTTTAGCACCATCTGCTGTCAGAGAGTGGAATGTGCTTTCATTCAGGCGTCTCTCACGTGTTCCGTCCATGTGCTTCTCTTACGTGCTTGTTTACATCAGAGCGCACGCTTCATTCAGCAGCATACAGCGTGTTGTGCATTTTGACCAGTTTCATTGTGAATAGTATTCTTAAAATGCATTCCAAATTCGAAATAATTTGTAATATATAACTATATCACAGTATTTGTAGAGAGTACCCACGATAACGTGCAATATCGTGCATATTCAGTTGTAATACCGTGAAATACCGCATTAACCGAATATCGGGGGGGGGGGTGTCACAAGTCTAATCTACACTTTTCAGCAGCCCAAAAAATTTCACATGGATGAATAAAGACTGAAACAGGGTGATCATCTCTCTGTTTATTATTGTTTGAGCTGTTGTCAGTCCCACACACTCGATGCACACACAGTGCGTTGCATCTCTAAAAAAACTCGCCAGCTTGCCTTCTGTTGTCTCGTCCTTTCACCTAACATACCATCAACCATCCTGCTATTTTCTGAAGACAGCAAAACTGTCGAAAAAACACATAACCTCAAGTGCAATACCTTAGCATATTCAGATCTGATTGGCATGATTGCCATTAAACATAGAGATTTTTAATATTTCATTTGCATGATGAGTTTTACATACGCAACACACTATTTATTTCACGTGAATGCTGGCTTGAGTTTAGCAGTCTGGCGAATGTGATCGTAATGCGGGCCGGTCAAAAAAAAATAAAAATTACATTTGGATTGTGCACTTTCAAGTCTATGTTCAAAAATGTGAGTGACAGTTGGGGGGTTAAATAAAATGATCATCTATATTCCTCTGCCTGTTTTGTACATTGTTGAAAAGGGTTGTGTTTGAAAGGCCAGAAGCAGAACGAGAAATGCAGGGAATAAATAGAGGGATTTTGTGTATGGTTGTGGAAGTGCAACTGTTTAAAGTTTTTTGAGGTGGGGTAAGGTGGGGTAAGCCCTCCCGAAAAAAACATTTTTTCTGGTAAGCCCAATTTGTTGACCATTTGAAATCACCAACAACAAACACAGCCCCGCCCCAAAAGGGTCTCGTCCCTGTTTTTGATAGCTCGCGCCACACACTATTTACGCAATCCAGGCAACGATTAGTTTTCTGTGACAACAAAGCAAAACCAATGTTGTACAACCCGTGTCTACAACAGACGTGAGTGGGCTTGGCCGCGACAAAATACTATGAAACTCATTATAATCAGTGATGCCTGTCTACACCATAGAGATATATATATATATATATGATCTATACTGGATGTGGTGCGGTACGACACAGAAATCCCTGACAGAACTGCTGAACTGCTGCTGCGTTCTATTCATAACTGATATGGACACAGATTTCAACATGATTTTCAAACGTTTCCGCTTTGGCGCGTCCAGTGTAGACCAGACTTTAGCTGTTTGTGGGTGAGGACCACGGTGTTACGCACCTTCGAGAAGAAACAAAGCAAACCTTGGCATCCGATCGCAGGTCCTTTGCCACTCCTTACTTGTCGTCTCCAGTGCTGGAAAACTGATCCGATATGTACACGGGTCCTTCTTGCCTTAAGCCGTCTTTGTTCTGCAGATGTTTTCCTCGCTTTTGTTTTTTTATATCCGTCCCATCTCTATCCTGTTCTGTCACTCGGCTCGGCTAGGTGTCGGTCCTGTGCACTTGAACGCTCTCTCCCGATCCGCATCATGAGTAGACACGCCCTTACTGCTCATATGCGCTACATCAGTTTGTTTTTGCTAGTCGCGGCGCGGATCATTTGTTCTAAACAGTTTTGAAAAAAAAATCGTTTGCCCCACCATTCAGTGGGATCGTTCACCAAAAAGTGAACTGATTGTCATTCCGACCGCGCCTGAAAGAAGAAAGTCATACACAGCTAGGATGCTGCCTTGCATTTTTGGGTTAACTATCGCCTTTAAGTGTTGTCAGCAGATGACACCTGCTTCTCTAGAAACGTTTGGGTGGAGGTTAGCAGCTCATTCCTCCATAGAGGAACAGAGAGAGGGTTTTGAACTGGGAAGCAGAGGCCCTTTGACGTGGATCGGACCTGGAGCTGTTTGTGGTAGCAGGCGGGGCCCTGTCCTTCACTAGCTTGATTTCGATGTACGGAAGCAGGCAGGGACACAAGCTGAGATAGATTCAAGGATCAATCAGGGTTGAAAGCGGCACGTGAATAAATAAAATCCATACATCTGTCATACAACCGCACTATTGTGTCTGCATGATGCATAGCTATTGAAATAATAAGATAATCCATTATAAATGATTTAAATATTTAATGTTGCTTTTTTCATGTACTCTTGGGGGCCCCCCTGGTGGCCACACACTGGGAGAAGCCCCTCACGCAGGCCGCTTAGGTCCCTGATGTCTTGGCTCGGCTCTGTGTCTAACTTACATGAACGTTGCTAGTGTTATCTGCTCAAGCAATCTGTGTGCTCTTTCTCCTCATCTTCACTAAGCAAAGAGTGTATCAGAGTGAGGGCCCGGTCCTCATGTGCCTAATGGACAGCCGTCCTGCTGCTCCTCGGAGGGTAGAATTAGTCTTGAAGAATAAGCCACACAGGTCTAATAGAAGTATCATTATTTGCCGTGCTTGTATTTGTCATGAATTTAATACATTCTTTACATTCTGTTAAATAAGCATTTCCGTTTTGATGATATATGGTATAAGATCTTTGTGATCTCCATCTGTGTTCCTTGGCTAGCTGGTGAGGAGATCTTCCCATAGGGAAACCAGGATTGTCTCATTAAGACAAACACATGTGCCCATGCTGCCAACTCCTTTAAATACACATCCAATTAAAAATGTGTAATTACATAAGATCACACATGATCAGCCAACATGAACACCGTCAATTAATTCGTGTCTGTAAGAAGAAGCGGTTCTAATGCATTTTGCAAGCTCTACATGTTCATTTGTCATGTGCAAGTATGAGTTTGTTTATCTATTTCAAGACATGTTTGCTTAAATGTCAATATGTGGATTAAACAGATATGTAGAGCTCATTTGAAACTCTGCTGATATCTGACAAAATCTCTGGATGATCATGGACAAAACTTGCTTGATTTTTTTGATTTAAGGACCTACTTTTTTACTGCTAACAACCTAAAAAAGCCTACAATTTGAAATAAGACAAAGTGGAGCTGCCATATTTAGGCCTGATTTGTTGATTATATGTATCTTGTTATTAAAAGTATCATTTGATGTTGTACATTGCTTGACTTGCTTTTCTGCTAACACTAAATCAACAAACATAAGAAGCTTTGTCGTATTCCATCCATTTGAGCTATTGTTTCAGATTTTTTTTATGTCTTCAGTGCACTTTTTTTTTCTCAGCCTGTTGTTCTACCACGACAGGAAGTGGAATAAATCCATCTTTTGTGTGCAATCTATGGCTTTTAGAAAGTCTCTTTGTATGTGATTTATCATCTGTGATGATTTGTGAGGACTGAAGCCGTCAGTGTGGATGTCCTGGCAGGCATTGACTCTCCTGTCTGTCCTCTTGGCCGTCATCAGAGAGAATGTGTCCGACCGGGTGATTTAAACTGTAAATCATGGTTAGGCGATTTCAAGTGAACCCTGGTGATATTCAAAGGGGTAACTCATACTAGTGTTGGGCGATATAGTCATTTTTCAAATCGTCAGCCCGTGAGATCAACGATACACGATATTATCAAGAGAGAGAGACTCTTTGTTCTTGTTACAGAATAACTATTAAGTGTTTTAAACTGCGCAGAGTGCGTGAGAGAGAGAGCCTATAGAATCACCAATAATCAAAAAAATATACTTTCAAACATACTGATAAACTAACGTTAAATATAAAAATACTATATTTGAAACAGCTAGTTCATATATAGTCTGACACAGCTGTCATATCGCGCGTCCTTTGACAAAATTGACGCATTTGCGCACAAAAGTTATCAGTCTAAATGTTCTGCAAAATCAGTCAACGGTGAAAATCAATAGTAGATTTCATTTAAAGACCAACAGTTTAACACTAATATTGGACATAATCGAACACTTTAAATATAAAGTATTTAAAACAGGTAAGTTCATATATTTGGAGTGAAGTTAAGATTGAACTGATGCATCAGTCATACAAGCTCGGACAGCGGCGCTTCCTCATAGCCGAGCTCGACGCGCCGCCACAGAAACAAGAATGAGATGCATTCTAACATAACAGTGGCACATTAAACTCAGTTAGTGGAGGGCTTGTTTTTAAATATTACACATATACAGGCCGTTCAGATTACTTGTTAAAGTGGATTGAAATACCTTATATCTGCCAGGCGATGCAAACTCGCGATCTGTTTGTGCTTGGAGACTCCTTCACGGCTCTAATCTTCATTTGTGTCGCGTGTGCATGAAATGCAGTGCTAAGTGAAATAAGCGAGGCAATTTGATAGCCAAATTTAATAGTTCGTAAAAATAAAAATAATATTATTATTGTTATAATTTAATACATTAAGTATCGAGAATGAGCCTAATAATATCATCTTGCCTATCGACAAAGACATCTGCTATCGTCGATACACAATACTATCGTCTATTGGCAACAACACCCTAACTCATACTGTGATATCTGCTCAGGAAACCCCTTTTCCAGGAGGGAAGTCCATTCTCTTCTGCAAAGGGCAGCAGAGGACCGTTCCCCTCATCAGAGAGAGTGCAGTTTTTACATTTTCTTGTGCCCCAAAACGACAGTATGACAGTATGTCATCCTATTGTGGATCTAAGATATTTGAACTTAAACTGTTGATAAAAATGTCGTTTTTCAGAAAGCTACATAAGGGGGAACAGTTTGTGATGATAGATGCCTATGAATGATGCAGATCTTTAGAATCAAGCCATTTCTCAGGTTGACTCTGGGAGCAAAAGCCTGCCAGTTTTCATCCTTCTGTTCTGGCTGACTCTAGACTCTCACATCTATATGAGATGCATGGAGCCACATTTGAACCTGAGGATGCCTCTCGAATGATTGGTCTCTGCTAGCACGCTGCTGAGAGAGCTACACAATTGAAACACTGTCACAGCGATCACATGTTCATGCCATGAACCGACTTATTTACTCTTCTGGCTGTTTCTCCCTGCGGTTCTGGAATCAATGCCGAAGTACGTGGAGTTGGGGATGCACTGAAAGCCCCCTGGAGCCCATCGAGACAGGCCAAGCTCCACATGGGGGAACACTATGTCAGAAGATGTTCCAGAACCGGCTGCTCACGCTGACTGTGAATGGTGAGTGCTCTTCCAACACTCCAAGCGTGAGGAAAGGGAACAGCATACAGAAGAAGAGATAGCATGGTCTGATGGTATCTGACAGAGTAAAGGCTCTGGAGAGTGCGGTGAACAGTACATTTTTAGGATTTATATTCTGTTCCTAATGTAACTTCAAATTAAGCATGATGAAAAAATTTTTGGAAATGAATATTTCTGAAGCACTGTTGTGATACAGAGGCGAAAACAGGAAGTGTATTTTTATACTGCATGTTTTTGAAGTAGTGAATAGGTGAATCTATTCCTCTGGAGTCTTTTGGAAAGGTGTGGATTGACAGTAAAGTTCAGCATTCTAGGTTCGTCCGAGGAAGAGAGATGTGCGACAGCAGTGAACCACTCAGATACAGGGGTTGAGGTACGAATAAGAAAGATTATATTTTTAACAATGAATTAACAATGTCATATAATAAAAAAAAAACATTTTGTTTCTCACATCAGTGTATATGACCTCAAGTTTAGTTACATTCAATAGTAAGGATTTGTACCAGGTTCCTTTTCCTTTTACAGACTTATGGCAATATCACTCGTCAAGGTAAGTTGACGCTTCCCATTCTGTTTTTCTACTTCGTTGATAGCTAATTCACAAGGTTAAATTTTAAAGCCGTTTATCATTAAGCATATAATCAACCTTGTCTCGTTTTTTTTTAGCTGTTCTGTTCTTAAATTTGATCTTAGTTTAGTTATTCAAAACACTATTTACCCCATAACCCTCAAAACAAGTTTCTGAAGATATTAAACACCCAATAAACAAAACTTCATTCAGTCTGAACACTTCAAAAAACTTAACAAGAGCCTACTGCTTGTAATGAACAAATCAGAATGATTTTTGAAAAGGAAAAAAAAAAAAAAAAAACAATCGGTTCATAAATTTAACCCAAGAATCCAGGAAATGATGAAATCCACAGTCTCTAAAGTCTAAAATTCCACTCCTACCATTTGAAGATGAATAAGTTCAACTTCGGTGCTCTTTCAAAAACAGGAATGTTCACAAACCTCCAAACAATGGGCGGGCTCGCCAGTCCAAACTCCACGGTTATGTGCAACAGGAGAGAGTTGAGACAGTTCACAATCCAGGAAAAAGGTTCACACTTCACTTGATTGCGTATCCAGAACAGGCCAACATGCAGTAGATGAACATCAAACAGGACATCACAAAGGAAACAAACAAGGAGAGGAAAAAAAAAAAAAAAACCTAGCCCTTGAAAACACAAGGTGCCCAAAAAAAATAAAAAAAAATATATTAATCACAATCAATTAGCACTTTCCAATGTATATACTGATTCAACACAAATTTCAAATAAACAATATACATTCATATACTTCTGTGTAGCGGAATTTCTTTTGTATGATTTTTCTTTCCTTATTTGGCATTCCCTTTTTAACAATATAAGCATTGCACTTAAATTTTATGCAGTCATTTTGCATAATTATCTTATCTGACACACAAAGCATATTAATTATTGGTATTTCACAGGAATTACCATTACTTTTCTCTCTATTTCTCTCTTAGGTCTGTGTCCATCATTTATCACCACACCAAATAAATGGTTAATTTACGAAAAACATTTTTAACAAGACTTCAAACCATTTGTAAAGAAAATAAAAGAAACCACATCAACTCACCAAGGAAACGCATTGCAAAACGTATTGCTGAAAATCACGAAAATCCCACTCCCCGATGATCCACGTTTGAAGATATCACTCCTCAGACCCACCCTGCTTTTCTCTCAGTCCTTCATTAGAAATATATTATATATATATAAACCATTTATATTAGCATTATGCTAACGCTAAAGATTGCGTTATTAACATGCATTTAGAATGCTACACGAGATAAATCAACTGTTCTGCAGTTACACAACTACTTAATTTTATATCCGTGATGTATAACGATATCAGAAATGTATTAAGTGGATCTTACGTCGTTGCATTCAATTCTAAAGCATGAATCTCTTGGAGCAGCGACGGGACATCTGCTCTCTTCTCAAGTTCACGGAGAAAAGAAAGATCTGGAACGCGCTGCATTGTAAACTTGCCGCGATAGCGGAAGACGTAATGACGTCCGATTCAAAAACGCAATTTCATTGGATGAGATTATAATCCTTAATATTGTTTTAATTTATAAGATTTACGTTTATAAATATTTTATTCAGTCACAGATACATATTAAAATCTGTGCTGCACTTGGTGTTATTATTCGTGCTCTATTATTCTGTCTCTGCTACTAGCCACTAGTAACCTGGGTGTACACATTCCCCCCCTGAATTCAGGCCGTCCTGGGCATGCATGAGGCTGAATTGTCACTACAGTGGGGTAAAGCATCCGATACAATCAAAAGTTTGATGACTAGTCGGTGCTGGTTCTTCCAATGAAGTGGTAAAAGGCAGAGCTCAATCCTTGTAGTAGGGACTGAATGACCCAATGTCAAGGGATTTCCTAAATTATGATACTCAAGTTTATTAGGAGGTCCGCACTGCCTTTTAGAACGTCTAGGGCCATTTGCAGCTAGGTCATCATCCATGATGGTTGGTAACTTGAAACGTTTTGTAGATGGGGTTTGATCACTGGATTGAACTTCATCACCTGCAGGGTCTAATTCCAGCACTCTTCCGCTGGTCTGCCCTTCAGCCATATTTTCCATCTTCCCCAGACTCAACTCCATTAGTGTTGAAATCAGCAGAGTTCACCACAGGTAAGTGATTCTCATTGTAATTATCTTGTTGATTATCTGTTGACTCTTCTAGTCTAGTGTCAGATAAGGTCTCCTTTTCAGGGTTTACGACAGCAGAAGGGGATTCATAGGACTCGGCTTCAGGTAAGGTTTCTTTTACAGGGTTGCACCACAACAGGGGGTGGTCCAATGGAATCCACGCCCAGGTAAGTTCTTTAACAACCATGGGACTCCCAGAAGGTAAAACAGTCATTTTAATGAATTCCAACTGGCGTCTTGAACTTCTAACATGAAGAGGCGTCGTCATCAGATTCTGACTGATCGCTCGTTAGATGTTCTTGGTGAGCAGCTTCTAGAGCAGAGTTAGATCTGGTTCTAGGCTTACGTTGAACATTCAGAGGACCCAACTCTTCAATTTCGTTCACAGATAAAAACCCACAAGGGCGAAGTAAGTCACGGTGTAAAGTGCGAACTGGACCGTTCTTTCCCTCAGGCTGAACTACATACACTGGGAGATCTCCAAACTTTCCGGACGACTACATAACATCTGACTCCATTTGTCTGCCAGCTTATTCTTGCCTCTCAGTCTCAAATTCCGCACAAGGACTCTATCTCCCAAATCGAGGGTAGAAACAACCACGTGTCTGTCAAATCTGCGCTTGTTACGTTGAGCCACTTTTGCAGCGTTCTTGATGGCAATCTCATAACTCTCCCTTAAACCCTCTTTCAGATCCCTCACATACCTGAGAGTGAGACTTAGTCGATCCATTCACTGGCAGACCAAAGCCAAGTCAACTGGCAGCCTGGGTTGTCCTACCAAACATTAGTTCATAGGGAGTATATCCAGTCACATCATTTCGAGTGCAATTGTAAGCATGTACCAAGGGCCTCACATACTCCTTCCAGCATGACTTATTTTTGTTTTCAAGAGTACCCAACATCTGGAGAAGGGTTCTATTGAATCTCTCCACCGGATTTCCTCTCGGGTGGTAAGGAGTAGTTCTCACCTTGTGTATGCCTACAATGTGACACAGCTCTTTGATCAGGCGTGACTCAAAATCCGGTCCTTGATCGCTGTGCAGTCTTTCCGGAAACCCATAATGTACTAGGAAGTTTTCCCATAAGCATCTAGCCACAGTTTGTGCCTTTTGGTTTCGTGTAGGCACAGCCACAGCATATTTGGTGAAGTGGTCTGTAATAACTAATATATCCTTAGTGTTACTCCTATCTGGTTCTAAGGACAAAAAGTCCATACAGACCAACTCCAACGGTCTGGTAGTCTTGATGTTCACCATTTCAGCTGCTTTCTCTGGAAATGCTTTCCTACGTACACATCTCTCACATGTCTTAATCTTCTCTTCCACAGATGATGACATTTTTGGCCAAAAAAATCTGGTCCTGACAAGGTCAAGAGTCCTTTCTATACCCATGTGTCCCATATCATCATGCAGACTCCTCAACACTGTTCCTCGCAAAGCCACAGGTAAGGCTAACTGATGGAGTGTGTTTCCTTGATCTTGCCTCTTCCTGTAAAGCAGTCCGTCTCTTAATTCTAACCGATTCCACTCCCTTATCCACAAGATAGTAGTGAGAGACTGGTCCCCTGGAGTGGAAGGCTTCTTATTCAGCTCCAAACTATCAATGATGAATTTAAGGTCAGGATCCCATCCTCTGCTGCTTTCTCAAACTCCTCATTGGACAGGTAAGGAATAATCGGAAGACCATGCCCATTCTCCTGTTCAAACTCTTCAGGTAGGACATCTGCATGCAGAGAGCGAAGGACTCAACAAGGGCAATGGAAGGACTGGACAATTTGCACTCATCCGGGAACTCTCCAATTTGATGTCTGTCGCAGATGGCTCTTATAGCTTCTGGCAGGATAATAGAACCTTCATCTTCAGATTCATCTAAATGATGAAGGGTAAACTGTTTTATCCTCTCTCTCTCTTTCTGGGATGCCAAGGTCATCCAAAAGCTCGCCATGTGGACGTCTAGAAAGCCCATCTGCATCACAATTCTGACTTCCAGCCCTGTACTGGAGCTTGAAATTGTAGGTGGACAGACTTGACAACCAGCGATAACTGGTAGCATCCAGCTTCGCAGATGTCAGAATGTAAGTCAAAGGGTTGCTATCTGTTACAACCACAAATTCTGCTCCGTACAGGTAATCGCTGAACTTAGATGTAACTGCCCATTTAAGAGCTAGAAATTCTAGCTTGTGAGCTGGATACCTGGCTTCACTTCTCGTCAAACCCTCTGCTAGCAAATGCGATCACCCGCATTTGTCCTTCTTGTTTCTGGTACAAAGCTGCCCCGAGCCCAGTAGTACTGGCGTCAGTATGCAGAATGTAAGGAATTTTTGGATCTGCAAATCCCAAGACAGGTGCAGAGGTGAGTTTCTCAATGATCATGTCGAAGGCTTGTTGACAGGACTGATCCATCTGTCCCCAAACTCTTTTTTGGGGGGTCGAAATACTGTTTGATCTCATTCCCTTGTCTCTGACCCTTTTGAAAGAGGTGGATACCTACTGTAAGGTCATTGAGGGGTTTGATTATCTTAGAATAATCCTGAATGAACCTCCTATAGTATCCAGAAAAACCCCGAAAGAAAGGATCTTAATTCCTTGAGGTTCTAGGTCTTGGCCAGGTTTTAAGGGCACTCAGTTTTCACTGGATCTGTCTCCACTCCATTCTCAGATACAATATGACCAAGGTATCGAACAGACTTCTGGAAAAACTTGCACTTTTCAGGTGACAGTTTCAGTCCATACTCCTTCAACCCGCTTTAAAAACGTGCAATAGTCTTGACTCATGCTCTTCCAAGCTTTCAGAGAAAATTATCAGATCGTCGATGAAGACCAACACCTCCTTCCTATTCAAATCACCCATACATCGCTCCATGAGCCTTTGAAACGTACTAGGGGCGTTGGTGATCCCCTGGGGCATCCTATTGAACTCCCAGAACCCCAGGGGACACACAAAGGCAGTCTTACACTTGTCAGCTTCCTCCATTTCGATCTGATAATATCCCGATTTTAAGTCAAAGGACAGAGAAACCATTTTGAACCTGTCAACGCTGAAAAGACTTCCTCCAGATTCGGCAGGGATATGCATCTTTAATGGTTTGTGTATTTAGCTTTCTGAAATCAATACACAGACGTACAGAATTGTCTTTCTTCTTTACAACCACTATGGGGGAAGCAAAGGGAGATTCTGACTCTCGGATGATTCCAGCAGCTAACAACTCTTGCAAATGTTTCCGCACTGCATCAATATCCTGAGGATGGATGGGTCGAGGCCTGTGGTTTAAAAGGGGTTTCGTCGTTAAGCTTTATACGGTGAGTTACTTTTTCTGTATGACCGTAATCTAAGTCGTGCATAGCAAAGACTTCGGGCATGTTATTCAATTGATCTGTAATCCGTTTTTTCCATTCAGAGGTCAAGGGAGAATCTCCAAAGTTGAATTTGAGATTGGAAAGAGCAGGTAGTTTTTCCATTCACAGCACTGGGAACTAGTTTGTCCACTCTGCATCACTTCTTGGACAGCCCGCATTTCAGCGATTATAGTTTGGGGATGGATGGTAATGTCGGTCTGGGTTTCATTCCTTAACACAACAGGTAACTGGTGTTGCCTCTTGCAGGGTAAGGTATGCAAAAACAGCTGGCAACCAGCAAACACCAGGTAAGGCGGGTGAAGTTGGTGATTCTAAGGCTACCCATTTATCAACAGGGTGGCAGTTAACCAGAACATGTCCGTCAAGGACTACTGTACATCCCGCAGGTACTAACTCTGGAACATGTCCCTTGAATTTCACCCAGCCTACTACATCAGAACTTGCTTGTCTGTGTCTTGCTTCCAAAAAACCCTTTGGACTGCACGATAACCATGAGAGTTAGATTGAGGCAAGGATACCGGTTTGCTGGACATAGTACAGTAAAGGGCATCTAATGAATTTGTGCCAATCAGAACTTGAGGCCCCGTGTTCATCAAAATCTGGAACTACCAGGGCTAAAGTAGGTACCTCTGTCTCTGTTCCAAGGAACTCTCTGGGGAATTTTAGAGTCAGTTCCACATATCCAAGATAAGGCACTGTTTGTCCATTCGCCCCTTCCACTTGCAGCAAGTTATCCAATGACTTAAGAGGACAATTTGACAAATGTTCTTCATAAAACGACCAGGGAACCGTGGTTACCTGGGACCCTGTGTCCAGAAGGCAGGAAACCTTTTTCTCACCAACAGTAATTTGGGCAGTGCACTTTACACCTACTAATCCTCTTGGTAAGTCCCTTAATGGGAATGTGTCATATGCATTTCGGTTGGACGGGTGTCTAAATCCCTTAGGGCAATTCTTTCCCTGTCCAGTCTCTGTATGCCCTTCTACAGAGACCATCCTCAGTTTAAAGGTCTCATAGCTCCATCGTGGTGGGCATCCCACTGGGCTTGTCGCTCCCTCAGCTTGCGTCTTTTCTCTGCAACTTTAGCAAGATCAGGAGCATTGCTACAGCTGCTGGCAAGATGACCATCTTCCCCGCACCTAAAACAATACCCTGGACGAGGTCTACTATCAGGCAGTCTACCATCCTCTAGACCACTCTGTTGTGCCTGGTTCAGGTAGTGTGTGTTTTGGTGCTGCTTTTGGACTGAAGGAACTTCTCAGAATTGTGTCTGTACATCTCAGGAGCAGTCATTTGAACCTTCAAGTCAGCGATCTGCCTCTTTAAATCAGATATTTCGGTTGCTTCCACATCACTCTTCATTCTTGAAGTGGCTGCAGTTTGCATGGCTGTAATCTGGGCTTGTAATTCAGTAACAACTTTTCTCAGTGTACTCACTTCATCTGGTTTTGCATTTTTGGTCTTATCCTTCTGGCTCGAGTGTTTTTGCAGAGCAACTACTTGAGCTTGAAGTTCACAGACTTGCTTTGCAAGAGATGTATCAGCTTGGTCATCTTGTGTATCACATGGGTGTGCAGATATCTGATTGGTTGATAGTCTCAACTTCGAGGGGGCAGGACAGTGCTTGTTTAGCCCTAAATGTTTCCTCATCCCTTTCTTCTTTCGAAGCATTCCTATCTTCTTCTGTGCGGATAAGAAACTACTAATTCTGCAAATGAAGGAGGGTTAACTTCTCTCCTTCCAGCTGAAGATCAGCAATGAGAGCATTGTTCCAACAGCCACGACAAAACTGCTTAAGAGACTGCGGTCTCTCTCACCTTCAGATGTGCCACCTCGTCGGATGGCTGTGATCAAGAGAATCTGTAATCTATGTAGGTAAGATGAAGGCTTCTCACCATGATTTTGGAGAGTGCTCATGAACCTGGCTAGCAACTCATCTCCATCTTCTACAGAGCCATATACAGATTCCAAACAACTCCAGATATACTGCAGGTAGGCAGTTTGGTGAGACATGTTAACAATATCTGCTGCTGGGGGAAAGCAGACTGTCTAGTATTTTCCTGGTCCGATGCAAGTCAGAAATAGAAGGATCTGTCAGTAGAAGATCGACGCTTGCACGCCAAGTGTCAAAGTCTGGTTCGTTAACAGGTCTAGGAACTTTTCCAGAGAAGGACCTGAGGCGGAGCGAGGTATGATATGATGGAGCTGTGTCATTGGTTCGGACAATGTGCTCAACTACTACTTTTTGTACACTGGGAGGATCAATTATGTCCATGGTAAGTGCTGGATGAGATGACACAGTGACTGCGGGATGGCCTAGTTCCATGGTTAGGCTTCTCCTTGGCCAGGTTTTGTGAGTTTGTGTATTCGATTTCGTGAGATGGTGAGTTTCGCGATGGAAGAGTAGCTACTTGTTCGGTGGTTCATTCTGTGGTATGGCTGGGGACAACTGTCCATCTGGTGAGTAGACTGTGCAGCTATCATGTATTTGAAAATCTGCTGTATTTGAGTACTCAAGTCTTTCACCTGAAGACGGGGATGGCTCAGCAAGAGAAGGACCGAATTTCATTTTCAGTAACTCCGCCTGGAGTATTTCCTCAATAGATTTTACCACTTATACTAGCAAGGTTTTGCAACTCTGCCAGATACCCCATTAGCGGCACTGTCACTAGCAACATGAGGGTAGACGCAACCTAAAGCACGCACAATAAAAGTGGTACCTGGGGTTCGCATACTAACAACTGTTAGAGGCAACAGGGGCATCAATGTTTTCATGCAGAGCGCTGCAGGTAAACTCTATGATAGCATGATGATGGAACTCAGAGTTCGGGTCATCAATGAGAAGATTTCGACTAATACTGCCATATCTCAAAAGCCATGACTCTAAGTCTGTGTCTGCCTTGTCAGTGTCAAACCGCCAACAATAACTGCGTTTGAGATGTTTACATCCTCTTTCTCAATGATATCCATGATGTTAAAGTTCTGTTCAATATGTTATCTTTTCTAGTGAACTCAAGCTGCTCTAATCAGGCCACTGCTGTTGCAATCTCTCTCCTGGCTGGGCTCGCCACTTTCTGTAAACACGTCACACCCACAATATCTTGCAAGTTATTTTATCAATGGACCAGTAAGTTCAGCATTCTAGGTTTTTCGTCCGAGAAGAGAGATGTGCGACAGCAGTGAACCACTCAGATACAGGGGTTGAGGTACGAATAAGAAAGATTATATTTTTTACAATGAATTAACAATGTCATAAATAAAAAAAAACACAATTTTTGTTTCTCACACTCAGTGTATAATGACCTCAAATTTAGTTACCCATTCAATAGTAAGGATTTGTTACCAGGTTTTCCTTTTCCTTTACAGACTTATGGCAATATCACTCGATCAAGGTAAGTTGACGCTTCCCTTCTGTTTTTCTACTTCGTTGATAGCTAATTCACAAGGTTAAATTTAAAGGCCGTTATCATTAAGCATATAATCAACCTCTCGTCCGTTTGTTTTTTTAGCTGTTCTGTTCTTAAATTTGATCTTAGTTTGTTATTCAACACTTTTTTATTTACCCATAAACCTCAAACAAGTTTCTGAAAGATATTAACACCCCAATAAACAAAACTTCATTCAGTCTGAACACTTCAATACTTAACAAGAGCCTACTGCTTGTAATGAACAATCAGAATGATTCTTTGAAAAAAAAAAAAAAAAAAAAAAACAAATCGGGTTCATAAATTTAATCCAAGAATCCAGGAAATGATGAAATCCACAGTATCTAAAGTCTAAAATTCCACTCCTACCATTTGAAGATGAATAAGTTCAAACTTCGGTGCTCTTTCAAAACAGGAATGTTCACAACCTCCAACCAATGGGCGGGCTCGCCAGTCCAAACTCTCCCCGTTATGTTTGACACAGGAGAGAGTTGAGACAGTTCACAATCCAGGAAAAGGTTCACACTTTCACTTGATTCGTATCCAGAACAGGCAACATGCAGTAGATGAACATCAAACAGGACATCACAAGGAAACAAACAAGGAGAGGAGAAAAAAAAAAAAAAACCTAGCCTTGAAAACACAAGGCAAAAAAAAATAAAAAAAAAATATATAATCAATCAATTAGGCACTTTCCAATGTATATACTGATTCAACACAAATTTCAAAATAAACAATATACATTCATATCTACTTCTGTGTACGGAATTTCTTTGTATGATTTTTCTTTCCTTATTTGGCATTCCCTTTTAACAATATAAGCATTGCACTTAAATTTTATGCAGTCACTTGCATAATTATCTTATTTGACACACCAAGCATATTAATTATTGGTATTTCACAGGGAATTACCTTACTTTTCTCTCTATTTCTCTCTTAGGTCTGTGTCCATCATTTATCACCACACCAAATAAATGGTTCAATTACGAAACACATTTTTAACAAGACTTCAAACCATATTGTAAAGAAAATAAAATGAAACCACATTCAACTCACCAAGGAAACGCATTCAAATGTATATGAAAATCCGGGAGAAAACTCCCGATGATCCACGGTTTGAAGATATCACTCTCAGACACACCCTGCTTTTCTCTCAGTCCTTCGTTAGAAATATATATATATATATAAAACCATTTATATTAGCATTATGCTAACGCTAAGATTGCGTTATTAACATGCATTTAGAATGCTACACGAGGGATAAATCAACTGGTTCTGCAGTTACACAAATACTAATTTTATATCAGTGATGTATAACGATATAGAAATGTATTAAGTGGATCTTACGTCGTTTGCATTCAATTCTAAAGCACTGAATCTCTGGAGCAGCGACGGACATCATGCTCTCTTTCTCAAGTTCAAGGAAGAAAGAAAGATCTGGAAACGCGCTGCGTTTTGTAAACTTGCGCGATAGCGGACGACGTAATGACGTCATTCAAAACGCAATTTCATTGGATGAGATTATATCCTTAATATTGTTTTTAATTTATAACGATTTAAGTTTAAAATATTTTCAGTCAGTCACAGAACATATAATCTGCTGCACTTGGTGTTATATTTGCTCTTTAAAGGTCAAAAGAGTAGGAGGGGGGGGGTGTTTATATTCATATGGTTAGAATGTTATATATCTTGTGCAATTACAGATGTCTGCTGTATTACACAGTAAAACATCCTGTTTAAGTTAGCTGAGTGATGTTAGTAGTGCCAGTAGTTGTCTAGACTTCGATAATAACTGCAGCGAACAATTAAAATAAGTATCTGCTCATAAACTGAAGGACACACTTTATTTCTAAGAGACCAATTCTTATTAACTAACAATGAACTATGACTTCTGCATCACTAATACCAAATTTGCTGACTATCAGGCCTTATAGTTAGTAATGTTGTTAAGCTTAGGTATCATGCAGAATAAGACATTTATATGTGTTTTATAAGTACTAATAAACAGCTGATATGCTAGTAATATGCATGCTAATAAGAAACTAGTTAATAGTGAGAATTGGTCCTAAAAGTTATTATTTTCCGGTGACATATTCAGGACTATATAGTTGACATCTGTATAATAAATGAAGTGATGTGGCCATACTCAGATTTTGTACTCTCCATTTAACCCCATCCAAGTGCACACACACTCCCGGACAATGGGTAGGCTACTCGCGACTTTCCGGGGAGGCAGTGGGGGGTTCGGTGCCTTCCTCCAAGCTCTCACACCTCAGTCATGAGTTATTGAGGGTGTGAAGAAAGCGGCTTGTTATTCACTCCCCCCGCTGACAATTCCTGGCGAGGACTTGAGACTAGAACCCGCTTAGCCTTCAGGTTACTAGAGTCTGGCTCTCCTAACCGGTAGGCCACAGCTGCTCCAGATAAATAAATAAATAAAATGCACAAATGCAGATTTACTAAGTTTGTTTATAAAAAGCTTACGTGCAAACTTAAAAAGGCACCCACAAGAACTGATTGCAAAATGGTCTACTGTTTCCTAGTCTAGTGAGGGGTTATGTCTTTTCATGCACAAAATAGCTCACCCCTGTGTTTTTTTTCTGAGGGTTTGCCCTAATTAATTAATATTAATTATACAGTTATCTAAAATTATAATGGTAATTATAATGGGCTTTCCTCCATTCATGCTCAAAATATAGGGGCAATTAAAAAAAAAAATGTTTTACACTAATCCACAGTAGCCATTTAGGAAATTAAAATTGGGGAGAACAAGTGAATACAAGTAGAAGGTGGGAATTAAATAGATATCCAGCAGACAATACTCATATCTCTGTGATGCTGACTGTGTGATTTAAACGAAAATGATTGATTTTTTTTTTTTTTTGTTTGTTTTTTTTTTAAATTTTTTTTTTTTTTGTTTGTTTTTTTTTTATATTATCTTTATATACTACTTATATATGTTTGGACCTGGTACACACACAATTTTTATTATTTTAGTTGCTGACCAAACATATTCAAGTTACAGTTATATAATGCATATGGGCTTAGAAGTGTGCACTCTTTACACTAAAAGTTAATTAAAAGAGATTACAGCTCCTTAATATGCCTTTTTCAAGGGACCATAAGTAGTGTTAGACTGTGTGTCAGAAGAAGCCATTTCATGGACAGATATGGGCTATTCTTTTGTAATTTCTAGAAGTTCTGTTCATATGTTAATCTTCTAGTGAACTCAGCTTCTCGAATCACCAAGGCTGTTGCAATCGCTCTCCTGGCTGGGCTCGCCACTTTCTGTAACACGTCACACCCAAATATCTTGCAAGTTATTTATCAATGGACCAGTAGTTCAGCATTCTAGGTTCGTCCCGAGAAGAGAGATGTGCGACAGCAGTGAACCACTCAGATACAGGGGTTGAGGTACGAATAAGAAAGATTATATTTGTAACAATGAATTAACAATGTCATAAATAAAAAAAAAACAATTTTGTTTCTCACACTCAGTGTATAATGACCTCAATTTAGTTACATTCAATAGTAAGGATTTGTACCAGGTTCCTTTTCCTTTACAGACTTATGGCAATATCACTCGTCAAGGTAAAGTTGCCGCTTCCCTTCTGTTTTTCTACTTCGTTGATAGCTGATTCACAAGGTTAAATTTTTAAAGCCGTTTATCATTAAGCATATAATCAACCTTGTCCGTTTTTTTTTAGCTGTTCTGTTCTTAAATTTGATCTTAGTTTAGTTATTCAACACTTATTTACCCATAAACCTCAAACAAGTTTCGGAAAGATATTAAACCACCCAATAAACAAAACTTCATTCAGTCTGAACACTTCAAAACTTAACAAGAGCCTACTGCTTGTAATGAAGAATCAGAATGATTCTTTGAAAAGGAAAAAAAAACAAAAAAAACAATCGGTTCATAAATTTAATCCAAGAATCCAGGAAATGATGGAAATCCACAGTATCTAAAGTCTAAAAATTCCACTCCTACCATTTGAAGATGAATAAGTTCAACTTCGGGTGCTCTTTCAAAACAGGAATGTTCACAACCTCCAACCAATGGGCGGCTCGCCAGTCCAAACTCCACCGTTATGTGCACAGGAGAGAGTTGAGACAGTTCACAATCCAGGAAAAGGTTCACACTTCACTTGATTCGTATCCAGAACAGGCAACATGCAGTAGATGAACATCAAACAGGACATCACAAGGAAACAAACAAGGAGAGGAAAAAAAAAAAAAAAAACCTAGCCTTGAAAACACAAGGCAAAAAAAATAAAAAAAATATATATAATCAATCAATTAGCACTTTCCAATGTATATACTGATTCAACACAAATTTCAAATAAACAATATACATTCATATACTTCTGTGTACGGAATTTCTTTGTATGATTTTTCTTTCCTTATTTGGCATTCCCTTTTTAACAATATAAGCATTGCACTTAAATTTTATGCAGTCACTTGCATAATTATCTTATTTGACACACAAAGCATATTAATTATTGGTATTTCACAGGAATTACCATTACTTTTCTCTCTATTTCTCTCTTAGGTCTGTGTCCATCATTTATCACCACACCAAATAAATGGTTAATTTACGAAACACCATTTTTAACAAGACTTCAAACCATATTGTAAAGAAAATAAAATGAAACCACATCAACTCACCAAGGAAACGCATTCAAATGTATATGAAAATCCAGAAAACTCCCGATGATCCACGTTTGAAGATATCACTCTCAGACACACCCTGCTTTTCTCTCAGTCCTTCGTTAGAAATATATATATATATAAAACCATTTATATTAGCATTATGCTAACGCTAAGATTGCGTTATTAACATGCATTTAGAATGCTACACGAGATAAATCAACTGGTTCTGCAGTTACACAAATACTTAATTTTATATCAGTGATGTATAACGATATAGAAATGTATTAAGTGGATCTTACGTCGTTTGCATTCAATTCTAAAGCACTGAATCTCTTGGAGCAGCGACGGACATCTGCTCTCTTCTCAAGTTCACGGAGAAAAGAAAGATCTGGAACGCGCTGCGTTGTAAACTTGCCACGATAGCGGAAGACGTAATGACGTCATTCAAAACGCAATTTCATTGGATGAGATTATAATCCTTAATATTGTTTTTAATTTATAAAGATTTAAGTTTATAAATATTTTATTCAGTCACAGATACATATTAAATCTTGCTGCACTTGGTGTTATTATTTGCTCTATTTTTCTGTCTCTGCTACTAGCCACTAGTAACCTGGGTTACATACAGGCAGGTGAGTTTTTATGAGGGCTGAAGCTAAACTCTGCAGGATAGTGGCCCTCCAGGACCGGAGTTGCCTATCCCTGGTGTATATTGTTACACTTGGAGTAAGACTGGAGTAATGATGCTGAAAATTTAGATTTGATCACTGGGATAAATTCAATTTTAAAATATATTCAAATAGGAAGCAGTTATTTAAAATAGTAAAAAATATTTTCACAATATTACTGCTTTAGCACATGCAACTTTCTGTATTTTGGATCAAATAAATGCAGGCTTGGTCAGCAGAAGAGAATTCTTTACAAAAACATTAAAAATCTTACTGTTCAAAAGTTTTGATTGGTATTGTGTCATGT
This sequence comes from Cyprinus carpio, assembly GCF_018340385.1. Taxonomy (NCBI): domain Eukaryota; kingdom Metazoa; phylum Chordata; class Actinopteri; order Cypriniformes; family Cyprinidae; genus Cyprinus; species Cyprinus carpio. The sequence goes on along the minus strand of NC_056589.1, from coordinate 7,197,189 downwards.
TGAAATATATAAATCAACATCACATACCTGGCACATACCTCATATTACTTTTATATCATATTGCTGTCTATGTTATACGTTAGAACATAAAAAAAAGAAAAAAAAAAATCCTGACATCGTTAAACATTGAGATGATGTAAATGAAACTTCATAATGTTTCACTTGATTATACATTTAGTCAGGAATTATATTTTGGAAAAAGTCTTATAACTCATATAACTTTTTTCATATAAAAAGTTATATGAAAACTAATACAAGACTTACTCATGTTTATGATCTCTAATGGTTTAAGCTGCTTCATTCTTTTTTCTGAGGTAATCCAAATCTTATTCCTCTCAGTGGTCTTGTTGAGGTGAATAATGTCTTATTCCTCTCAGCGCGAAGCGAACAGTAACATTTAAAAAACGTAAAGTGCAGTCTCACTGCTTTGTTTGCCGTGAAGTGGGCGGATACCCGCCGCGAGCTTCACGTAGACAATTGTAATATCAATAGCACGCTCTGCGTCTTGGGTGTAGTCGCATTAGATATAATGAAGGGAGATGTGAAAGACTGGACATCGCGTTGTTTTCATATGGATTACTTTATCACAAAATATTTGTTTTCGATAAGACTTGCTTAGTTTAAAAATTTACATGTCAAGCTTTCTATAGATATATCTCTCATGTCTCTTTGTTGAGTATTTGCTGAGTTACAGTTCATTTTAATGACGCGTTTCTAAATGAAGATCATGCAGAACCAAGAGTTTTGTTGTTATTATGTGTGTATACAAATAAAAGAAGACCCTTTACAGATTCAATTGATGTATTGCTCTTATCTGTACGATCAAAACTGAAAGTGTATTTTAAGTTCTTTTCGGGGTTATCAGGAGAAGACGCCACAAAACGCGTATCCGTGTTGATCGACTCCAGAGGGTTAAGGATACCAAAAAGTGAGCAGAGTGAGTACTCTTTCCAGCCATAAGATAATCTACCAGTATCGGCACGGGAACTGTTTCACCCTTTGTATCACTTTGCATGACTTCATAACTTCACATTTTAATACTGTATCAGAGCACTGCCTTTGTGCTTTTGATTAAATTGCTTAGCAACATTTATAATAATAGCTATTGTTGGTTATTAAATATTATTGTTAAATAAATAATATTTTTATTAAATAATAGTAGCATTTAATAATTGTATTTGGTATTGAGAAACTGTGTATGTGTGTGGGGGTGTATGTGTTTCTTAATGAGCCAGTAGCAAAGATTTTTATATTGAAAAAAAATATTTTTTACTGTCAACAACACTCTGTAAGACACAGCAAACAACTGCATTGACCACCAGTGTTAGCACTGGAAATCCATCAGATGAAAGAATACTACAACAAAGATATGGCTTCCTCAGTGAACATTCAAACTATTGTCTATATGAGATTGAAGAATGAATGCCGTGTCAGATGTCAGTCAGTCTCTCTCTCTCTCTCTTATAATTCTCTACTCTACAGAATACAGTGAGCTTTTAACTTGAAGCAACTCAGCATTCCTTCCTCAGCATGCCCCTCATCTGTAATGTAAACTGTAATATAATGTTTTAAATCACTTACCACATCATGTTCCCAGTTCTGTTTGTTTTAGGGGTCTGAGATCATTTGGAGCAGTCATAAATGTCAAAATCGTAAAAGCTCTTGCTATAGACTTTCTCTGAGTAATTACATTTCTGCAGAGATTCAGAATGACATCAATTAAGTCACTGAATAAAAGTCAAAGGTGGGGTATGTATTATTTCAAAAATGCTTTAGAAAACTGAATCGGGCTGAGTACCAAAACAAACTTGTAGCCAGTCAGCAGTAAGGGGCGTGTCTACTCATGGTGGGGAGGAGGAGCACTCAGTGCACAGGATGGACATTAGCCGAGCCTTGCGATGATAGAAAGATAGAGATGGCAGATAAAAAAAGGAAAACATCTGTGGAACAAAAAAAGGGTTATGATAAGGCAAGAAGTAGGACCCGTGTAAATATTGAATCAGCTTTCCAGCACTGGAGAGAACTCAAGGAGCGGGAAGGCCTGCGTTTGGATGCCGAGGTTGCTTTGTTTCTTCTCAATAGGTGAGTAACATTGGTTTTGCTTTGTTTCACAGAACTAATTTGCTGGCTTTTGCTTGAATATGCTTGTGTGTCATATTTACTTGTTTGTTCATCTGCAATCGTATTGTCGTTTCCTTCAGCTATGATAAAGACACATTCATTTCCACACCCTATATGTCCCGCTACGCTGCTGGAAGGAACGCAGAGTCGAGAATAATCAAGAGAGTCTTTATCAATTCAACAGAGGGGTAAATCCAAAATGGAACACAGGAGTAAGACACACGTACTGACTTGTAACTGGTAGACCTGACCAAACTGAACTGAAAGACTATGGTATTTAAAGGCAGCATAATTGGAGAAACACAGGTGAATGGAATGACTAATCAACAGAGACATGGAACACATGGGGAGGAAACTAGACACACCTGGAATCAAATAAACACCACAGGAGACAGAAACTGGGTCACAGGGAGCAAAACACAAACAGGTTCATAGTCCTGACATTTCGCCCTCCTCCCGGAAGGTGCATCCTTGCACCGCAGTAACAACAGAGGGAGGCGTGGGTGGGAACTTTGGAGGAGATTCCGGTGGAGGACGGACCCTCGGGAGGAGGCCAGCAGACAAAGACCACGAAGGAAGAAGCCAGGGAGGAGACAGGAGGGACCTGGAGCAGGAGGAGCCCAGCAGGACCCAGGCCACCCAGCCATGGAGGAGGAAAGTGAGCCGACTGATGGAGCAGGAGCAGGAGGAGCCCGAGGCGGAGACAGAGAGCCGAAGAGCAACGGTGATGGGGAGGATATGGAGGTCCTAGGTGGAACTGATGGCGCCGGCGACCGATGCGGAGATGTGGATCCGGGAGGCCGCAGTGGAGCCAGAGGACTGAGGTGGAGCAGAGAGGATGAAGGCGCCTGACGGAGCCAGAGGGACGAGGCAAAGCCAGAGGAGTGGAGTCCCGAGGTGCAGGATGGTCGACGCCAGACCAAGGCGGAGCTGGAGGGAGGCGGGAGCCAGGCGGAGCTTGTGGACTGCCGGGCCATGGCGGAGAGGAGGAATCTAAGACCCATGGTGGAGCCGACGGATCAAGGCCTCGGAGGCAGGAGGCTGGAGGATGGCAGTCCCACAGAGCTCACACCGCAATGATGGTGGGCTGAGGGCATGCAGAAGGGCTGCCAGACGATAGCGGTGGAGGAGGCAGGAGCAAGTGGGAGGGTGGGCATTTTCAAGGAGCGCCACAGGAGGGCACATTCTAGAAGCTGGCACTGGAGGACACATTCTAGGAGCAGGCACACAACTACACATACTAGGAACAGAAACTAGATCACACACTCTAGCACAACCCACTCTAAACAACTCATCAGCAGCACACCACACTGGAGCGAGCTCTGGGGCTGGAGCCCATCCTGGGCTTAACTGGGGATCAGGAGCCCATCCTGGGCTTCACGAAGGAGGGCTGAATGGGACCAGTTCAGATTCAGAGTCAGAGTTAAGAGAGTCTTTATTAATCCAACACAGGGGTAAATCCAACATGGAACACAGGAGGAAGACACACGTACTGACTTGTAACTGGTAGACCCGACCAAACTGAACTGAAAAACTATGCTATTTAAAGGTAGGATACTTGGGGAAACACAGGTGAATGGAATGACTAATCAACAGAGACATGGAACACATGGGGAGGAAGCTAGACACACCTGGTATCAAATAAACACCACAGAAGACAGAAACTGGGTCACATGGAGCTAAATACACACAAACAGGTTCATAGTCTTGACACTATATGCCTGGAGCATCTAAACCTCCTCCATTGACTGTTTAATAATCCCCTGGTTTCAGAGACAAGGCTTAAGCCTAGTCCTAGACTAAAATGTAAATCTGAGCTGTTTTAACTGAAAGAAACTTGCACTGACTGAACTTAAAACATGTCAGTGCCTTTGTTTTGTCTTAAGATGCACACCAGTAGATTTAAGATTTTTATTCATCACATACACAATTATATAGAGCGTATATAAACAGCAGTAAAATGTGAGTACTGCTTTTTTCTAAGGCATGTTTATAAAAATTACTTAAATGTCCTAATTGAACTATGGCCTAATCCTGTTTTAGGCTAAACCCTGTCTATGAAAGAAGGCCAGTATGTTTAATACACCAGATAATAATACAGCAAATTTAGCCATAATTTTTGCCTGGGTTGTGTACGCATGTGTGGGGCGGAGCCTTCAAAATAGGGACGAGACTCTTTTGGGGTAGGGGCTTGTTTGTTTTGGTGATTTGAAATATCAACATTGGCTACCAGAAATGTAGTTTGAGCAACAAATGGAGCTCAAAGGTAGTTCAGGCAGACAACGGCGTGACTGCAGCATCAACTGACGCTCAGCTGATCGTAAGTCCTCTCAATACAATTAATAAGATATATAAGATCATCCGTACTCATGCTTGCCATAGTCTGTCGCACAGACATGCACTTAGCCTCAAGGTCTGTCACACAGATGCGCTAAAACAGTTTTAGTCTGTCACACAGACAAACACAGAGTCAGTTCAGTTCTGTCACACAGAGACTCACTTCTAGTTCGGCTCAAGACAGCTTCAAAACGCTAATTTTTTACACAGATACTCACTTAACATTCCTCTAGTTCGTCAAATCCAAATGTTGTTTGACAAATATCTATATACATCAGACATTGCTTGTCGCAAGGCACTTAGAAAAGCCATTAAGGGTCTGAAAGTTGTTATCTAGCAATACTGTTATTTGCATATTTGTTAACAATGATGGCAGGAAGTGCATCACGCAGAGTGGCCGATAGGTCCCACCTTCTAAACGGCAACAACATAAACAAATGTTACTGCGCATGGGCGCTTTTGTGGCCCTAACTTAACTTCCGGTAGACTTCCGAATAGAATAAATAACAAAAGCTAAGTAGTCCATCTAGAGTAGATTATTTTTGATAACAAACAAAATATGTTTGCTGCATAAATCCGACTTACTGAAAATGCAAATTCATTATCTGCCAGCAGGAGGTGCTTTAAAGTGGGAGAAACAGAGGTTTCCCAGTAACTGCTGTACACAAAGCAGCGCTGAGCTCACAAACACTGCTTTATCAGGCATATAACATGCAAGATGAAATGAAAATGACATCAAACATTTAACAGACTAATTAAAGATAGTCTTCAATCAGAAATACAGTCATATAAAAACACCCGTGCCTTGTTTTGATTTTTAAATGTGCAGTACATGCTCATGTTTATTCAACGATGTTTTTTGTAAAATCAGTCCGTTTGATATTTTGAGCGCCACAAATAAATAAATGTATGGGAAACACATCCCACAGCACAACCACCTGAGCCCAACTTCAGTCTACTAACGTTGCCATAGCCAGACTGATAAACAAACACAGACCGGAAGTTGTGTGTGTGCCCGATGAAGCTGTCTATATATAACTGTGCATATTAAAATATCTGGCAATTGCTTAGGCTTCGGGGATTCAAACCTCAGTGAGGTTTGCCTGTGGATAGCTCAGAATCTGAACCCTTCAGAGCGAAGCCTGCCGCCAAATATAAAGTTCAGGACCAGTATTCTGACTCGAATAGAGTGGTCCTGACTGAAATCACTTACTCCATCTCTAAGAAAGGATGATGATAGATAGGAATCGAATACCGCCTTGTCAATACACTTAACATACACAAAAAAAAAAACACTTTATAAGAAAATGTGACTTGAGAGATGTTTTTCTATAAATGTATTTATTTTATTTTATTTTATTATTATAATTTTTTTGTAATGTAATTGGCTAGTAAGTGATCTGTCATTACACAGAATGAACAAGTTTATGATTCACTTACACAACTGCAGAATAAAAGTTGAACTATCTGAGGAAAACAGTTAACATACATATTTATGCTGTCTTGTTTCATTCTTGTTTCAGATTTGTCTGTGTCACTTTTGATCAGTTTAATGAGTCCCTTATAAATACTACTACTACTACTAATAATAATAATTATTATTATTCATTCATTCATTTTTTATTTCTTTCTTATCTCAAACTTTTGATTGGTAATGTATGTATTATGGTTTCCTTGAAAATAATTTAAAAGCACAACTGTTTTCAACATATATACAAATAAGAAATTATTCTAAAGTGGTCATTCAGCATATTAGAATGATTTCTGAAGGATTATGTGACACTGAAGACTGGGGTAATGATGCTGAAAATCACAGGAATAAAGTGCATCTTAAAATACATTACAATAGAAAACAATCATCTAACATTGTATAATATTACTGTTTTACAGTATTTTTGAAACAAAGTTTAATTTTAGTATATTTGAACAATTTTTATTTTTGAGTTTGATTTAAAAAAAAAAAAGTTTAAGATTAATTGTTTTATTTTTATGTGAACTTTAAGTTAATTTCCTTTCATTTTCATATAGCACACAATATCACATTTCAAGCAACTTAACAAGTATCTCATATCTCACTCCTGGCCGAAAGCTCCAGCTGCCAGCTGCCAGCTGTGTGAATTTTCTCTCGCTATATGGTTCAAGTGGCAATCACAGTCTCAGTGCTGTCTAAGAGATGGATAGTGATTATGAATGTTTGTCCATTAGCATGGACAAATAATCTGATCATTTTTTTTATTTTATTTTTTTATCACTGCACATAATAAAAACACCCTGCATCCTTCAGTGAGCTGTCATAGCTAGTTCAATATTATAGAGTACCTACTGAAAGCAACATCTCTGTGTGTATGTGTGTGTGTGTGTGTGTGTGTGTGTGTGTGTGTGTGTGTGTGTGTGTGTGTGTGTGTGTGTGCGTCCCTCAATCTCCCCTGAGGCCTCTGGTCATTTTGAGGTCTGAGTTTTAAGCGTACACAAGCACTGTAAAAGAATAGTGCTCAGGAGATTCTTTTATTAGAAGTGGAATGAGATTTTTCTCACTTTGAGATAACATGATTGCTCAATCTCTTCTGCCTAAGGGTGAACCCTGGCTGTCAACATAAATAAATATAGAGGAAAATAAATGTGGCACCCTTTTATCCATATTGTGGAAGAGTGAAGATTGCTGCTAATAAGTCAGCATATTAATAGCTAGGATTTGATTCAGTCCAAATTATATTTCCCAATTGTCATTTTTACAAGCAGGATAATTCATAATAAATTACTATGTTGAGAAAAATTCTAAACTCATAATGGGTGGAACATTTAAAGCCAAAATGGCTAGTTGTCACCCTATGACCTTCGACCCTATCAAGGTTATGGCATTCTGTCTTTAGTTTTCAATAATCAAGAATGACTTTTATAGAAGATAATAGATGGCCTAAATATAAACTCTCTTTTTGGGGGGGTGATTGAGTGGATATTTTATGCTTGATGAATTTTGTCAAGCATGATAAAAAAATTAACCCACAAAGAAATACACTGAACAAAATTATAAATGCAACACTTTTGTTTTTGCCCCCATTTTTCATGAGCTGAACTCTTTTTGTCTAAAAAAACAGTCAGTATCTGGTGTGACCATCATTTGCCTCACGCAGTGCAACACATCTCCTTCGCATAGAGTTGATCAGGTTGTTGACTGTGGCCTGTGGAATGTTGGTCCACACCTCTTCAATGTCTGTGCGAAGTTGCTGGATATTGGCAGGAACTGGAACACGCTGTCGTATACGCTAATCCAGAGCATCCCAAACATGCTCAATGGGTGACATGTCCTGTGAGTATGCTGGCCATGCAAGAACTGGGATGTTTTCAGCTTCCAGGAATTGTGTACAGATCCTTGCAACATGGGGCCGTGCATTATCATGCTGCAACATGAGGTGATGGTCGTGGGTGAATGGCACAACAATGGGCCTCAGGATCTCGTCATGGTATCTCTGTGCATTGTAAAATGCCATCAATAAAATGCACCTGTGTTCATTGTCCATAACATACGCCTGCCCATACCATAACCCCACCGCCACCATGGGCCACTCAATCCACAACATTGGCATCAGCAAACCGCTCACCCACACGACGCCATACACGCTGTCTGCTATCTGCCCTGTACAGTGAAAACCAGGATTCATCCGTGAAAAGAAAACCTTTCCAAAGTACCAGACGCCATTGAATGTGAGCATTTGCCCACTCAAGTTGGTTACAACGACGAACTGCAGTCAGGTCGAGACCCCGATGAGGACAACAAGCATGCAGATGAGCTTCCCTGAGACAGTTTCTGACAGTTTGTGCTGAAATTCTTTGGTTATGCAAACCGATTGTTGCAGCAGCTGTCTGGGCGGCTGGTCTCAGATGATCTCGGAGGTGAAGATGCTGGATCTGGAGGTCCTGGACTGGTGTGATTACACATGGTCTGCGGTTGTGAGGCCGGTTGGATGTACTGCCAAATTCTCTGAAACGCCTTTGGAGATGGCTTATGGTAAATAAATGAACATTCAGTTCACGGGCAACAGCTCTGGTGGACATTCCTGCAGTCAGCATGCCAAATGCATGCTCCCTCAAAACTTGCGACATCTGTGGCATTGTGCTGTGTGATAAAACTGCATATTTTAGAGTGGCCTTTTATTGTGGACAGCCTAAGGCACACCTGTGTAATAATCATGTTGTCTAATCAGCATCTTGATGTGCCACACCCAAGAGGTGGATGGATTATCTCGGCAAAGGAGAAGTGCTCACTAAAACAGATTTAGACAGAGTTGTGAAGAATATTTTAAAGAAATAGGCCTTTTGTGTATATAGAAAAAGTCTTAGACCTTTGAGTTCAGCTCATGAAAAATGGGGGCAAAAATAACAGTGTTGCATTTATAATTTTGTTCAGTATCTTTTAATTATACTGCTAACACAAGGTACTTTTGTTTTGTTATAATTTTGTTCAGTATATTTTAATTATACTGGTAACACAAGGTACAGTACCATTAGTTAATGTTATTTAATGTATTAACTAACATGAACAGTACATTTATTACAGTATTTATTAATATTTACCATCACCTTTACCATTCACCATGACTCCACTTCCCACAATCCTTTGCATGGACTCATCAGAACTCATTATCAATTCACAGCTGTCTCTTATTAGGAGGACTATAAGAATTCCACACACACACACACACACTCAGATGCTGCTGGTGATTGTTAGCCTGTAATTTTTTTCTTGTCTTCCATGTTTCGTTGCCTTGTCTAACCTAGCCTAGGTGTTTTTTGATCCTTGGACTGTTTCCTTGTTTTTGATTGTTTTTCTGCCTGCCCTGACCTTTGCTTGTCTTGTGGATTACTCTTGCCTTTGCCCTGGGTGTTATTGTTTGCTGGTGTTTGACCCTGCCTGTTTGGACCACGTTTTATAATAAAGCCCCAATTTGGATCCGACTCCGTCGTCACAACTCCTACGTTACAATTAATACTTCTTATTAAATTGTTGTAAATAAATATCACATTTGCAACTGGCCAGTGTTAAAGAAAATGCTGAGAAATCACTTCATGTAACCCAGAAGTGATTATTGATTGGCTGTCTAAAAAATAAAAATAAAACAAAGTCACGTTTTGGAGAAGAAAGAAAAAATCAGCTATTGACTATGAAAGCTGCTACATAGTAACGAATTTCTTGATAGAAATGTAGTGGAGTGAAAAGTATGATATTGGTCTTTCAAATGTAGTGAAGTTAAAGTAAAAAAAATAAATAAAAAAAAAAACAGAAAAAAATATACTCAAGTAAAGTACAGATACTCAAACAGTGTTCCTTAAGTACAGTACTCAAGTAAATGTACTTTGTTACTCTCCACCTCTGGAAATCACTATCTAAACAAAAGACTGTGTCCTAGACCTAAAATGCTGAATTCACATAATATACAGAGGTTGAAAGGCATCAGTCCAATGCAAATGTAACATTCTGTTTACTAAGATGCTTTCATGTGGTGAGTTTTTAGATAAATCCTTTGTTGCCTATATCCCGCAATCCTTTATGTGCATTTCTACAATGATGGCGAAAGTTGGAAGAACTGATTTGACATCTGGTTAAAAGCAACTTCATAAACCACTAAACTGGGCTGGGACAAAAACTCAAATTTAAATGAAACAGAGCTTTTATGTCTTTTTATGTTATTGGGGAACATGAACACCACTTGCTGCGGTGAAGACATATTTTTGTAGGCCAGCTCGGAAGTTAATAAAACCCTGGTTCCCTGACAAAAACCCAAGAGGATTTCTCCATTGGCTTTTGGATTATTGTAGAAAATAAGCTCTGTGACCAGTTTATGATTCCTACACATTTTGTTCATCATGATAATATTCACAAATGAACACAACTTTATTATTATTATTATTATTAATACAAAATACAATCACAAGAATTAAAACAACAACAACAAAAAAATAATAACATAACAATAAATAAAAAAAAAAATAATAAAAATAATAATAATAATAATAATAAAAATTGTCTTCACTGTTCCTATACCGGTCCTAATTTATCGATATAGCAGCGCCTAGGGGTAACTTAATATTGGCTCACAAGGCTTCAGTTTTTGGTGATTTCAGTGAAGGAGTTGTGTTGTGATTCATTTTGTGAAACTAGACATCAACTTTGCACACAGCCATAGATTTGCTTAGACATGATTGGCAGGTGCTGTAATTGACATGTTAACTAGGAAAATGATTGGCTGTCTGACTTGCTTAACTGAGTTTAAAAAAGGAATCTGGTAATTCAAAGGCTGATAATAATACCTGGAGATACCCCATTTGTCACGATTGTATTTGCTTTAAGTTAAATAATACACTTTAGTATTCAGGCTTATTTTATGTTCAAATAATTAATTTATGCAAATGACCTCAAACAGCAATAGATCATCCAGTTTAACGGGAGGACAGTGTGTTGAATGTGAACTCAGGAAAAGTGGAATTTATTACAAGGGTGCTTAACAAAGCTTCATCACTGCCAATGAAAATGGTTTGAATGCCCTCTATAAACTACATCTATATGTCTCCATGTCATCTTACAGTAAAATGATATGCAAATGCCAAAACAAGAGCTTTTCTCAGTCAGAAAAAATCAATTATTGCTTTTTGGTTACAAAGTTAATATGTATTACAATGATATAACAAAGTAATATCATTATAATAAAGCAATACAAAACGTGAACCCTACATTAGCTTTCCAAGCTAATTGCAATTCATGAGATGACAAGAGGTACAACACTCACTTGTAACCTCAGAAAACTGCAATGACGTCTGGAAAATGTACCATAATCATTTTTTTTTTTTTTTATACTAGTTTGCCAGCTTTTGTTAGAAGTGCAAATTGCATTAGGATTAGAGCTTTCACGTTATCTTTAATTATATAGATAAAAAAAAAAAAAAAACTTTTTCAACACACATCACCAGCCCTCACTTTGTCCCTGTCTATAAACCGATAACTTAATATGAGAACTTCAATATTTCACATATCCTGAATTATCCATTAATAATATTCCTAAGTTATCAGGTATAGACAGCTCTCTGTAAGCTATTGTCTGTTGTCTCTGCAACAAATTATTGTCTGACTAAACTATAACTTGACAAAAACAGCTTACTAAGATGTATAAGCATTTTAAATCATTGCTATATTTTTATATTATATTATATTATTATGTATTTATATTAGACTTATTATTATTAGCAGCCTAGCAGGTTTGGCTACCCATAACTAACAGGATCAGAAAATTAAGCAAATATTTATTCATCCTTGAGAAACATTTAAAAAGATAGAGTTCAAATAAAGAAAAAAAATGTATTTATAGAAATTACAACAGATTTGGATACATTTCTTGGATGAATATATGATGAATTAATTAGTTAAATGAACACATTTTTGTATTCCAAAACATAATTTGGACCATACTGATTTTCACTGTGACAACAAAAACACTGGACATTTTTCATAATATCTTCTTTGATGTTTCACAGAAGAAAGATCACTCCACATATGGGTGAAATGTTTGGGTGTCCATATAACTTATAACACATAGTGTAATTTGACACATTTAGGATAAAATGCAAACGTTTGAAACGATTTGAGAGCTTTTTTTCCACATTGATCCTGTTAAAACATTTTGAACACCACTTATGGATTCCCATTTCTTTCAGAAAGGGCCTCTGTTTATCCTTCCAAATGTGCTCACTTCAAAAGAAAACACAACAAGATGTGCTTTTATACATGGATGCCTTTGAAGAAAGTCCATCAGACAGTTCTAAAATCTCCATATTAAACTTGCATACAGACCAGCTCAACTTGTCATTTACCTGCCCAGGGTGGAAAATAGGATTTTCATGGTGGGACACACATTACATTGAAGCCACAAAGTAGAATGAATAGCTTGGTCCCAGAGCTTATTTAACAGTTGATGTCATGCACCTAGATCATTTGTCCAGGCGGGGTAACTCATTCGGAAAATGTGAAGTTATTTTCAGTGATGAAGGATCTCTAATTGTCTAGCAGTGTGCAAGCGACATAGATTTTGTCTCTCAGTCAGTCAATGCAAGTCTCCTGCTAGCATCTTTGATAGGACTAAATAAACACTATGTCACATGAACCTGAATCCTAGTTTGAGCTAAAAACGTATACAAAAAGATTTGTATACGAAGGCTAAATAAATTGGAATTCCTCTTTTACGCCACAGTAAAAGAAAATGTATGCTGAAGTTTATCTTTCATAGTACCAGGTCTATTTGTTGTTAGAGTTTGGTTCGGTTGTAAAAGTGGTTTTCCAAACCCAAATGCACACCAGTGAATTACACCAGAGTTTGTTTCAAAAAGTGTTCTACGTGGTTTGCAGTTGCTATGAACACAATCCGTTCTAAATCACGGAAGGAACCGCTATTGTTGACACATAATTTAAATCTTTGCACGCTCCTAGTCACACTTAGTACTGTATAATGCATTTCTCATAGCTGCTTGTCTTCAAATAAATTACCTTTGCATCTCTGGCAGTACACAAGCAATATGGAAATGCATGTTAAATCTGTGCATGTAAAGTTTTGCTGGTAAAAAATAAAAATGTAGTTTGTTATACATTCAAACCAATAAATGAACACACTTGAATAGTTGCAGGCAACCAACAGGATAGATAGTGTTTTAATTAATAACATTTACTGGTTACATATTATATTAAGAATATTGATTAATCAGTTTTAATCACTTTTCATTTTCATGAATTGACATCAGTTCTTTAAAACCAATACTGTTTTTCAGTTTAAGCTGTTTTCAGTTGATGCATGAACAAAACCTCACTAAACAATATTTATAGCATGTCTCCCATCCAATAATTGCAATAAGATTTGTGCTTTGTTACTTCTAATATCATGATACTTTTAATGTGGCATGACAGATGGCAGAACACGATCAGTGTTTCAACCATGGAAAGACATAAATAAAATAGCTTGCATGTAACTACCTCAGGAAAGCCATACTACTACATACTACATATTAGAAACATAATTATAGTAGACACATAATTATGTGAAGGCCGAAAAGAACTGCAGTTATTTTTACTCCGTTCACTATTTGGTTTGAGTTTATATGTTTATATTTAAATCAAAAACTATGGCCAGAGTGCATAAATCGTTTATTTCTCACCCTGGTGCAATTTGAAAAGAATTTGGTGGGGGCAGGAGAGGATGGTGGAATCAAACACAGGTCTGACCCAAGCAATCAAACCAAGACAAACTGTCTCAAAGATCTCTGATGTTTATGCCCCGCCAAGTCTGTGTACCGATAAACAGAGTAGGGTTATTCAAAGGATCAATGCAGGCAAATACATGCATAGATGTGTTGCACTTCAAATGCCCCTCATTTCACATGAACAACAGACAGTAGAAGACTGTGATTAAAAAAAAAAAATCTAGTCCTCAGTGGGCGTTAGTGCAGTTGTACACATGCACCAAATGAGGGAGCCCAAACACAAGAATAAGATGCCTGAAACACTGTAGTTCTGAGGAAAAGTTCATGTACTGGAAAGCCATATCCAAAATCTGCTGAAAATCTGTATGCTTATGTGTAACACACCAAATGTAGTCTATAGGTAAACCATACTAATCTCAGTAAACACATCACCTGTAGCAACACTGACTGGACCTCCAGTGACAGGAAATTCAGGCAGGAACCAAAAAAAACAACACCACACAAATATATCCAACTCAAATCCAAAAACTTTTTTTTTTTCTTCACAATTCCTGTTGATCATTTTTGAACCCATCTCTCCCCCACCCCACCCCACCCCACCCCCATCTTTATTGCCAGAACATCATCGACCAGATCTAGCTGCCTGACTCACCAGACTCTACGCACCTTCACTGCATCATCAACGTTGAGAGCTACAAATTCTGCACAAAGCAACTTACACCAACAACAAAACCCTACAATTACATCAAGTCACACATTAGTGAGTATTAAATAGTATGTTTTGAAATGCATCAATGGCTTTACAGTGTTTAGTGAAAGCAGACATTTCATAGGAAAGTCTTTTTAAAATTATTATATGGTGAGCATGATGAAGTGCAGTCTATCACACCTGTGCTGTCTTCTAAGCACCACTGCTTCCCACAGGAATCTGAATTTTCTCTGGAGGGTTTTTTCTTTTTTCTTTTTTTTTCTGTTTCTTCTTGGCACAAATCTGGAAAATCACGTTTTCGTCTTCTATTACACAAACAAGCAATGGTGAGCAATGATCTAATATCTAATACATTTTTCATTATTTTAGATTTTTATCTGAACTGCCTTCAGTCATTTCAGAGACAGTCCAGATGGAGCAACGGAATGTGCACTTCAAGAGTCACACAGTCTTGTGTAGCTGCCATTTTGACAATCTGCATAAAGTCTGCTCAATTTCTCAGCTTACTCTGGCCAAGAACCTTCCACTTAGACAGGAAGAGACCATCTGACAATGGTAAATTCACCAGCCATAGTTTTTACAAGGTGTTCAAGTTTGGGTCAATCTTGGGCTTTTCACACTTGAAATAGTTAACCCTAAGTCATTCTAACCTCAGGTAAAAGGAATCTTGGTTCATAATTCACACTGGTCATACTTTCCCCGGGATAACAATTAATCCTGGGTATTCATAAGTTGACGCTTCACAGTGTACATTCCGAAAACCTTCTTATAATTCTATTATATTGTTATTCAATCGACAAACAAACCACAAAAAAATCATACAAAAATACTAACATAAAGACTATATCATTGCACATCCTCATTTATTTATTTTCCTGAACAGACTTTGTGAAGTATAAAGGAATGAAACAGTCTCTTCTTTAGTCCAATTTACACACTTTCTGTCACCATTTGACATTTTCCCCTCAAAAGCTGAAACTCCTGTTTATACAACATACTGTTTCTGTCAGGATTTATATTGTCAAAGAAGACTGACATTTTGCATACAGTTTAGATTGGCGATATGGTTCTGTTCTGGGCAAAAAAAAAAAAAAAACTCCCTGCCTATCCACATATCCTAGTATGGAAAACATAGTATGGAGCAGTGATGAACTGACAATTTAATGTAACAACATAATTCAAGATAAAGGAATATGATTCAACTGGGAATATCAGAAGGTCATGTCCTGACTGTGGACGAAAGGAGGAGCTGGGGATGGAGGAGGGTAATTAGCTCCTAAGCAAATTGAAACAGCTGCTGAATAATACTGAATGGACCTCATCTAAGGATGCTGTGATAGGCATAATATTCCTATTCATGGACATGAATATTCCTAGCGCTCATGCAAGCTTGACTGACATGACTTGCCAAATCTAACACTGAGAAACGTGATTGAGTGTCTGTTGCTAGCATCGAGCTGTAACACTGTAACAATGCGTCGTTTCAAACTCTACAAGTATGGCACCACAATGCAAGGTTTCACAACCGCAGGTAAAAAACAGTACTAACACGCTACTAAATTACAAGCATGAAACTTTCCTCTACCTGGGGTTAAAAGCAGGGTTTAGAACGACGATAACCCAATGTTAAGCACAGTGTGGAAATGAAATCACTTCTGCAAAAAATGTATATCCAAAAAGTAAGTTATGATTATTTAATATACAAAAATTAAGCTATTTATGTTTCAGTATACTTGGCACTAAGTGGCCCAGACAAAACACAAAGATTTGAAGAAGTTTTGAAGCCACATGAATCCAGTGATTCTTTCACATAAGCTATATGATACCTTTTGAACACAATTTTAATGAACCCTGACTTTGGCAGTCTAATTGGAACTTGGAAGAGCTTTCCAGCTCTGTGTACAAAATTCATCAGATAATAAGTGAACAAACTGGGTCGTCTGTGAGCATTCCCAACAAAGTCTACTGTATGTACACATGTACACACCTGGAGACATTCTGATTCATCTTAATGGCAGTCACTCAAGTGCAGGATTCCAGAAAACTGTTATGATCGGTGCTTTCAAATGATGTCGTCCTGATGAGACTTATTGACCGATGGCACAACAAGAACTCTACATTAGTGGCTATCTTGAACTGTGTCCTTGATAGCCACCCAAAAAGAATCAGGTACTGGTACAATATCTACTTTAGCATGATGTAAAACTTTAGATATTTTGGAATAAGTATTTCAACAGACTACACAGTTATAATCGTCATAAGTAATAAATATATATACATGTAAGTTCATAACACAAAAACACGCTATGAAGCGCTGTCAAGAGCATGCCAAACCAACAGGTGGCAATATAACCCTAATCGTAAAGCTGTGTTGGCCAATCACAGACTCGCCTCATGTAAACATCTGAGATAGTTGCCCTCAATCTGACGTCAAATGAAATAACAGTGCGCACTCCGACGTCACAAGCCAAAACCTCAGGTTTCACCAGTTACGCAACACTGCAACTGGAGTTTCTGAAAATCTTCACCCTGCCAGGATTTTTTAAAAAGGTTTGGTTTCAGTGACCTGATACTGTGTTTGCATGTGGCCAAACCACGTAGAAAAAACAGTGGTTTAAAAAAAAAAAAAAAAAAAAAAACTAGGGCTGGCCAAGTTGGGCTTAGACTATGGGGTCACATAACTTGAGATGAAAACATAATTTAAACTAGGGCTGGCCAAGTTAACGCGTTATTATCGCATTAACGCAATAATTGATTAATGCAGACAATTATTTTATCGCACGTTAATGCATTTTTTTTTATTATTATGAAAGTCTGTTCCTCACTGGCTCTGAATACACATACAGACAAACCATGGGTCACAGGAGGGGTGGAATGTTGATCAGTATTGGCTTGGGATGGGTGTCATCACACATCTCAACCAATGAGGGCATTTGGTGAGGGCCTAAGACTGCAGCAGTGCAGCACACAGGGCCCTCTCACAATACATTGCTTTACAGATCTAGCACTTTTGTTGCTCAGAAATGTTCAAGCAATCATGCTGCACGTATAAGAAGTTCAGCGCTCCGCTCACACTAAATGCATACTGCGCTCAAGCCTAACTGAACCACACTCTGGCCCACCTCTTCCAACCAACCCGGGGCCGGCTAAAAAAACTATGGTATGGAGTGATCACACCAGTCACTACTTGGAAGGTACATACACTAAGATGACCTATTATGATACAACATTGAATCTCCCTAACCCACCACACACTAAGTTTCGTCCCACCCCTCACACAGTTCAGTTCTCTACTGCGATAGTGCAGGTCTCTACTTGGAAGGTACCTGTTATAATGTTATGATCAAGGCTCTGGACTCTGAGCATAACTTGTTTTTCTATAGCAAAATATAAAGTATTTTCTATAAAAATGTTAATGTCCTGACAGTGGCAAATAACTTTGGTTTTATATTAATTTGATTACATTAATATTATAAGTTGAGATTTACAAGAAATATTCCAAATGTTATTGTACTTTTGTTCATATAGCAGTACTTTAAAATGAAAAAAGTGCACGCAGTACTTTTGAATTTTGTAAAATGAAAAAAGTGCACAATACGCTAATTTTAAATTCATTGTTGAATTTTGTGCACAACAATGTGATTAATCGCAGAAAGTCATGTGATTAATGGCGATTAAACATTTTAATTGTTGCCCAACTCTAATATAAACATTATAAACCTACCTTGCAAATCAAATTCATAACAGCTCCACTGTTAATATCAAGATATATCACTCACAAATATTTATCCCTCTCTGTTTGTATACAGGAGCAGTAACCCATCACTGGTTTAGACCGCACCACCATGTGAAAAGAGTCTGCTCTCCATCACCCTAATTTGCATGATGATAAGAACATGTATTACACTGACTCTGAGCTTCAGCGTTATCAGTGACATGGCCCGGATTACCTGCATGTAGCAAATTCCTGGATGGGCTGCGATTAGAGCACCAGATGCAGATAAGCCTCAAATGAATTTAGGGTTATCAGTCATCAAATGCCATTCACTGCACAATCAGAGCACTAATGAATTTTGGTACTGTTTAGGCAGAAGTCTGACTTCAAACTACATGAATCAGTGAGAAGCTTAACTCTCTATTTGTGTCTAGCAGTCGCTTTGCTTTATCTCAAAGAGGGAATTTGCTAGAAATGAATTGAGGTCTCTAACAGTGCTATTTGAATATGCTGTCAGTGGTATTTTTGCATCTAATTCACTAAAAGATCCATGTACGTCAGGTGATGGTGCAAAAATATGAGCTAGAAATTAGTGCTAAATGCTAATTGCATGCTGAAATTCGTCATCTTTCAGGGCAGATTTGAGTGCTTGGTTGTGGAAGATGCAACATACTACCAAAATCTGGCATACTTAATTAAAACTATTGTAAACAGAATCACTCTGGTACTTCAATTAAGACACCTGAATCGGATCTTTAAAATTCTAAAATAATGATTTACAATAGGCTAATACATTTCTGCCATGGGCTCTCAAATCAAATGTAGTTTTTTTTTTTATTATAAGACAAGATTTCAATGTATGTACAAGCTGTGTAAAGATTATATATACATTCTTGTTTTGTTCTTCACAGGCAAAAATAACAGCATAAAGTAGATTTGGAACAACATTGACAGAATGACAGTGAAATATTCTTTTCATTTGCATGTCACTGGCACCTTTAGAGCCTAATTAAACTCAAATACGGATGGTTAGTGATTAAGTGAATAAGGTTTTTATTTATTTATTTATTTTTTTATATATGGCATACTCATCCACATGCACAAATGTGAATACAGTTGTTTGTAATGGCTGCAGTTGTAAACCAAAGGTGGAAAGCAGTGACCTCACCTCGGCAGCAATTAATCACACAAGCGACATTGCGTCTGCAATCATTAAACTCTCACCGTTGAGGAGTTCATTAATTACATGGGCTCTAAAGGAGAGAAACGGGGCGGTGATTTCGAAAAGCATTTCCTTCTACTTCATTGCAATTTTAAATGGCTCTCTCTTTCTGCTTTTACTTGATCATCAGCTCCTTTTGTTTTCCAGCATTCCTCTGCCTCTGATTGTCCTTAGCAGTCTACATGTGCAGAAAAAGCAAATCAAATATGATGAAGCTTCTTTTCCATTGCGATAAAAATAGAGCTCTTCTAAACACAGCACACACAAAAGAAGTGCTCGAGGCCATAATGACTGGCTATTATTCAGGGTGAATGTTGTAACGGAATATATTTAGTGGGGTCTGAAGGAAGAAAACAGTGCATCGTGTATTCATATATTCATATGTGCTGCCATTATGCATGGATTCTAATCTGCAAGCCAGCTTGCCACTGATTGGCTTTGGCCTCATCAATCGCTATAATCGTTTTTCTTCTCGTATGATGTCAGAAACATAGAACTAATCTTGCCAGACTCTCAATCATTTTTTTAGCCAGTACCATACAGTATAAATGATTCGATCAAATCTCTCCAGAGGGCATCTCAGGATATCACAGTTGCCACTTTCACTAGACTAATTTACTGAATTTTCATGAGGATCGATTTTCTCAATCCTCATCACATCATTCATGATTTTATGGGCATAAGGAACTGTAATGCTCAAAAAAATCCTAGACTGCTTTTGAGAGACAGCTGTGGACTGAAGGCCCTGCTTAAGGCATCCTGGGTATAAAAATAAATAAATACATAAATAAATAGCAGCAGTGACAGAATCTGGACAAAATACATAAAAAAAAAAAAACACAACAAAAAAAAAACAAATAGTACTAATATTCTACAAAATTTCTCAGTGTTTATTTATTTATTTATTTATTTAATTATTTATTTATATTTTGGTGCATACAGTGAATGTGGACCACAACTTTTACTGAACGGGCAAAAATGTTGAAACATTCTGTTAAATACCTTCTTGCTTGTTCCACAGATGAGAGAAGAGTCAGGCTTGGCTTGGAATATTGTTATAAACGGGTAGTAAAATAACCTCTTAATCCTTTTAAAGTTAAATTTGAGTAAACTATCCTCTTAAACTGGGTTTGCAAGCCTATTTAGCCCCTGCTGGTGGAGGCATCATTCTCCATTGATGGCCTTTAAAAAGTCGCCATTGACTGACTATTAAATGCAAAAAATTATATTATAGTAGATGTTTACCAGTGATGGTGATCTTTAAAAGCAACTTGTGTACTTGAATAGGTCATGTGCTTCAAAACTGTGTCCATGTGTACAAGAAGGAACTTCAAGATAATAAGCACATATTATATAAATACTAATAAAGTAGAGTCTATATATATTTTATATATATATATATATATATATTTAGACTTATTTTGATATACGTGACATTATAACATCGGGATTACATCAAAAGTAGTTAGTGGTATAAACAGATTTCTAAGCATTAGTGTAATTGAAAGTTTCAGAATATATACAAAACGCACATTGTTGTCGTCGGTGAGTCTGGCCAATTGCAAAATAGCTGTTTTCATCAGAGCTTGTGCAGCCACTCTGGAGAAACTGCACTGGCCAAGACAGCTGGCTGTTCTCAAATCTTGCAGTACTTTGATAGAAAACATCACATTGATAAACCACTGGGTTTGGCTCATATGAACAAAACTTCTAACTGACATTCGCTGCTTAAAGTCTGATTGTTGTGTGCAGGTCCACGTGAAGTTGAACATATCTAATGTGCTTAAATGTTAGGTTTTAGTCACATGGCCATAAAAGAAAAGTTCACCCTAAAATTACAATTTGCTGAAAATGTACTTAACCTCAGTTGTAGATGAGATTGTTTCAGAGCAGATTTGGAGAATTCAGCATTGCATCACTTGCTTACAATGGATAATGAATCTACAAGTAATCCACACAATTTCAGTCCATCAATTAACATCATGTGAAATAAAAAGCTGTGTGTATATAAGAAACAGGTCACTCATTAAAGCATATTATCTTCAGTCCAACAATTCTGACCAAAAAGCGAGTTCATAATCCATAATAACTCTTCCTTCAATGAAAAGTCCATCCCCTGTTGCACTCCCACATCTAAATCCACCAACATAATTGTTTTAATTAGTTAAAGATGCTTGATGTGTGCATATTCCGCTCCTGATAGAGGACTCATCTTTTAGCCAGAAGCAACAGCTTGATGTTAAAAATGTCTTAATGGACTGGTTCAAAATAAACCTTCATGCTTACATAAAAAAAAAAAATAATAATAATAATAATAATAATAATAATAATAAATACATTTGATTGATTGATTGATTGATTGATTGTACAAAAGTGTAACTTTGTAATAAAAAGGAGAAGTTAGAAAACTTTAAGTTCAAATAAGCCTTTTTAACTTATGAATTTTCTCAAATGTTTACACTGTCAAGCTCAATATTCCTTAAGAAGTACAGTATTGTCTGAAAAAGTGAATATCAAAATTGTTTGTGGTAACTGAGAGCATTCCACAAAAACTGTCCATAAGCAAATTACAAATATGAACACTCGTTTAACAAGTCTCGAGGTAGTAGTGTAGAGTAGTAGTGTTAAGCTAAAACAAGGTTCCAGTGGGTCCAATCCACTTATCTGTCAGTGCTGTAAGACAATGCAAAAAACCATGGAAACAAAGCTTAATGATATTACAGAGACGTCTCTTTTTTTACCCAGACCCCCTCCTCTCTCTCATCATGTCCGTCTCTGTGTGAGGTGTGCTTCCACCATGATTTAACTGGACAGGCAGGAGCGACACTAGGATGAAATAATCACCAGCGGCTTTCCCAAGCGTCCACGAGTGACAGGGTTCATCTGCGAGGGGGATCAGCATGCATGTGACAGCCGTCGACAACCTGGAACTAATTTATTCAGCTCTTAAAGGAAATTCCATCCCTTAACTGTCTGTCGAAGACACACTCACACACATCACACAGTTAGCGAATCATGCAGCCAAGTATTCAGGCTAACTGACATGAAAATGTACTTCTGCCCCATCTCCCCACATTGTGTCAACCTTGCCTTGTCAGTTTGCTAAAATTATTTAATTGTCATGAAATTCTTTGCCTGACTTTTCTAATGGAGTGTGTGGTTAGTCAGCACTTGGGGCCTCATCTCTTGAGAACTGCAACCATGGCCTGATTGAGAAAACAAGTAAGCAAATGCATAAATAGGTGTCACTTTAATAAATGTATTGGACTATGAAATCAATTACAATTCATCCTTCATTTATGAAACTTGGCAGCATCATTTATTATGTCTCTAAAGGATTGAGGCCTGATTAAATAGGCAGTCTATGAGACTGAAAGCAAATGACTTCCCTGTCAAGCTAACACTTCACTTTTAAAAGTCCTTAAACAGCATGTCAGGTGCCATTTATGTGTTTGGGTTTTGTCTTGTCACTTGCCCAACAGATATCTCATGGACAGATAAACAGTTGGCACTCTACCAAACTACAGAAAATGGCATTGTTCTGTATTGACCTTACTTTTTAGATTTGGAATTATACTGTAGCTTTTGTTGTTTACACTGTGGCTCAGTCATTGTTAATCTGTCTCATTTCCCCTGTAAAATATTGAAACATTATTAATAAGATAAACTGGATGAGTATTCACAAGACAAATTAAATTGCATAAGATAGGCTATGTCTTTGTTCACACTGTGTTCGTACCTAGAGTTTGGGCTGGCTGACTCCCAGGTAATCCCGGCTATGTGCCCAAGGTTCCCACTACACCCTTCAAAGACCAAGAGGTGAACCTGCAAGCACTGCCCCCGGAGGAGCCAGACCCAGCCCTGGGTTTGCTCTATCCCGTCCGAGCATTAAGATGCTACGTAGACTGGACACAAAGCTTCAGGACCCCAGTCCGTACTGTCCTTACTGTAGACCCTGTTGAGATCCTCCATCACCTTCGGCAACCAGACGCAGCGGAACGTCCAGCGCAAGCCTTCACGATGAATCTTTAAGAACCGTGGAAGGCTGGGTTCCATATTGAGACCTAAGCGGTACTCATATGTGTATAGTCCACGGTATAGCCTTAGAGCCTGTGTTTCCCCGGCAGACTTCTGCCTTCCCAAGAGAGTGTCAATCACCTCCAATTTCTCCATATACACCTAAACGGATGCTATATGTGTATTTGCTTCCGAAAACTCCTTCAGGAAGGATGGGGCTTTCGCAGCATCCCTGTAACAAGTGGGGGCACTGGAAGTGGCGGCACCCATGGCACTATGGTAGGGATCCCGATTCGTCAGTCACCGACGTGATGTCGAGAGTGACCGACTGAAAGGGAACATCTTGGTTAAGTTCCCTGAAGGAGAGAACGGAGACGTCACACATCTCCGTTTCCTCCTTCAGGGAACAAGGGTTACCATACATAACCGAGACTTTCTCATCCTTGGTGTGAACAGGCCTTTACGACAAACTGGAGCACAGTTTTTTTTTTTTTTTTTTTTTTTTTGCTTAAGCCTAAATCTAATAAAGCTGCATCTATCTAAAAAATCTAGTAAAGCTAAGTCTTAATATCTGATGCAATTTTGCTTCTCAAAACAAAAACACTGATACTGATGATAAGAAATTATTATTTAAGTTATTTTTTTTGGCCTTTCTCCCTTTATGTATAATCAGAGGATTACCCTTGGTTTTTCATTAACAGGCTTCAATACATTTTCATGTGATGCCAGTTATCAAAGATGTATAATTTTGATTGGCAACCCATTAGGGCATGACATCACTGACACAGATCAACAATTTAATAATGAATCTAGGCCATTCATTGCTAAATATTCATTTGATTTGCCACATTACAATGCATTTCCCTTTTATTAACATTTGCTTAGATATTCTTATTTGTTTGCCATGCCAAATAGCAACAACAACAACAACAAAGTGACAATAATAATTATGAATGATTATTCACTGATTGAATTATGCATGACAAAAGAGAAACAGGCTCATCAGCTAATGACTAGCTTCCTTCTTCAACATGTGACAAGTTTCCAAGTACTTTGTGTGGCCACACTGAACTTGAACATGTGGCTCATTTTCACACAATCATTGCCAATCAAAACTATTTTAGTTCTAATATACAGTCATGTGGAGCCGAATTTATGACCATTGAGATTTAAAAATAGGCAGTGCCCAGTATTAATCATTGGTATCTGATGGTAATGCCATAGTATCTTCCACAGTACTGAAGGATTAGCATATTCATGTACTGTACAACAGTATTAACATGGTGCTCCAAGGTGCTTCAAAGAGTAGCATAGTATCAACATGGTATATTTTTGTAAGTGAAGCCAGTGCAGCTTAACCACAGAACTGTGAGAACACAGGTATACACATGTAACATGATATGCTTTCACAAATCTATAGCTCCTTGAAATGTTTGCCATTCAAAAGCAGACAGCCTGTCCAACTTGCAGATGTAATTATAAAGACCAGATTTAGATTTGAAATTTAGCCATAGTAAATTATGTTTCAGGCACCTCAACCTGTCAAAATAATAATAATTATCACAATAGTGTATTAATTCAGCTCAGTGGCAAAATAGAATTGCAGTACAAAACTACACAGAATTTTTTTCCACAACTAATAAATTAAAAATGGAAACAAGATGTTCAGCTGGACTTGCAAAACCTCAGATCAAGAGATTAACTGCGGTTCTCTAGGGTAAAATGACTATGGACAGAAGAATCAATGCTGAGAATTAAACACATCACCCTGAAGGCAGTGATCCATTTCACCAACCATTAAGCATTTACTGTAGATAGGTAAACTTTGCTAAATAAATGTGCTGCATTTGAAACATTTAACATTTAGGAAATATCACATGAGAATGTTGTGCCAAAATCAGTTTCAGATTACCTGCAGCCTCAGCTAGAGGAGTGTGATACTGCTTTTATATACCAGTTCAGTAGAGAGGAAGCTGAGTGAATTACATTAATTGTTTTGTTTTCCACCATCAACACAAATACTTCCAAACTAAATCATAGCAAAAGCAACAGTTGTCTTTGAGAATAAATTTATGGCTTTCCTAAATAAATCTATGTTTTTGAATGAATTGTAGGAGTGACTGCCTTACTCATAAACAGTGCTGGGCAGTAACTAGTTGCAGTAATAATATTTTTTTTTTCTTTTTTTGCAATAACTAGTAGTGAAACTAATTACTTTTAAGATTAAGTAACAATATTACAGTTACCATCCATTAAACAGCTAGTTACTTTTGATGCCTTGTTAATTCCTAGATTTATTTTCATAATTTTCACGACACAGGCACATGAAATCACCGGTGCATCAGGAAAGCTTGGCATATGGAAAAGCTTATATTCAGGGGATAGAAATATTGCCATTACACTGATTTTGTCAGGAGAAAAGGTGATCTGAACGCAGATGTGTAAGTTGTGGCATTACTTTATTCTGGTATTACATCACATTTTAGAAGAATTTTATGGGGAAGATACACAATTACAACTTCTGTGGGGCATGAAGGAAAAGTAATGTAATGAGTAGTGTAACTAATAACTGTTGCCAGGAAGTAATACTGTATGTAAAGTAATAATATTACTTTTAAAATGAGTAACTAGTAACAAGTAATACATTAAATTTTGTAACAAGTAACAAGCCCAACACTACTCATAAAGTACTTGTTTTGTTCCTGAATTAATTAGTGCTTATGAACAAAATGGTTGAGTGAACAATTCAATGATTCACTCATAAAGACGAGGGCTGCTTCTCAAATGGATGACTGCATCTGAGTGAGTATACAGTATGTCCATCCTAAACCAGTCCTTCTGAGGCTTCTAGATACTAGATCCTACATCATGTCCGGATGACATGGCATCCCAGTTTTCCAAAAAGAACGTCAGATTTTGATTCGTCTGACCAAAGAACAGTTTTTCACTTTGCCACAGTCCATTTTAAATGAGCCTTGGCCCCCATAAAACGCCTGCACTTCTGGATCATGTTTAGATATGGCTTCTTTTTTTTTGACCTATAGAGTTTTAGCCGGCAACGGCGAATGGCACGGTGGATTGTGTTCACTGACAATGTTTTCTGGAAGTATTCCTGAGCCCATGTTGTGACTTCCATTACAGTAGGATTCCTGTATGTGATGCAGTGCTGTCTAAGAGCCCGAAGATCATGGGCATCCAGTATGGTTTTCCGGCCTTGACCCTTACGCACAGAGATTGTTCCAGATTCCCTGAATCTTTGGATGATATTATGCACTGCAGATGATAACTTCAAACTCTTTGCAGTTTTTCTCTGAGAAACTCCTTTCTGCTCTTTTTATACCCAATTATGTTGCCAGTTGACCTAATAAGTTGCAAATTGGTCCTCCAGCTGTTCCTTATTTGTACATTTAACTTTTCCAGCCTCTTATTGCCACCTGTCCCAACTGTTTTGGAATGTGTATCTCTCATGAAATCCAAAATGAGCCAATTTTTGGCATGACATTTGTGAATAAAATATAAGTTTATAAGATTTGTAAATTATTCCATTCCTTTTTTACTCACAATTTGTACAGTGTCCCAACTTTTTTGGAATCGGGTTTGTATATATACACACTGATTTTCTAATAATGTAATAGAGTAAATGATAACCATCTGTGGTGGTTATTGTAATGAGGAGTCAGGGGCATTTGGATCCATTTGCAATGTTTATTTAAAAACGTAGAATTACCAGGCAGAGGTCTAACAACAGCGTCAAGGATATCACAGATAAACAGAATCAAGGTCGGTTACCAGACCTGAATCAGGGCAGGCGGCAGGCAGTAGACACAAAACAGACAAACAATAGGCACAGAATCAATACAACAGAAAAACAACAAAATAATACAAATCCAAAAAAACACAAAGGTAAACAGTCCGGAATAAATGCTCAGAAATGCAAGACAGGCTAAACAACACTTTGCGTTGAATGAGAGTCTGGAACCAGTTTATATAGGGAGTGGAATTACGAACACCTGGTGGTGATTAGTCTGAGGAATGAGGCATATGGGTAATGTAGTCCAGCACAGCATCAGTACTCAGGTGAAGGTGCCCTCCGGTTGCCATTGGAGAGAGCCACAGAGGCCTGGGTCGTGACAGTTATTTATAGCAAAACAAAATAAAACATAAACACATACATAAACCGTTTTCATCTCACACACACACTGCAAATAAGTAAAACAACAGAGGAAAATAGCAACTATGATGCATGTTGGAGGTTTGATGAGATCATTTCAAAGTTCAGCACATTCCCAAATAAAACTTTTTGTTTGTTTGTTTTGTTTTCACCTGCTTAATCTGGCTCAGTAAAAATGTGTCATGACTTTTAGAAGACAATAAATTTCTCATTATCAAACATAAATTCTGCAAGAGTGGAGCTGCAAGGGAATAGAAATAACAGGAAACTGAGAATGTATTTCCTTTGTCTGTCAGTTTTGTGCCCAATGAGTGGGATTATGAAATCTCAGAAATTGGTCCATTACTGAGGAGGTATTGCAGAGAATTCTAAATCATTCAGTATGGGTGACTGTGGACAGCTCCTCTGCTTGAGTGGATCAAATGTGAATTTCTCTATTTACTCACACAAGAACGCAATCTCTAACCCATACCATCCACGTAAAAATATAATTGTGAGTGTGTGTGTGTGTGTTTTCATAAAGATATCTCAAACACTTCACCTGTCTGCTCTTGGAAACAGAGTGGTGTTTATCAGCTTGTCTCATTGTATTGCATCCATATCATGAGATATGTATGTATAATATATATATATATATATATATATATATATATATATATATATATATATATTTATATATATATATATATATATATATATATATATATATATATATATATATATTATAATATATATATTTATATATATATATAATAGATATATATATATATATATATATACTGTATAATCTCAAACACTTGTGTGTGTGTGTGTTTTCATAAAGATATCTCAAACACTTCACCTGTCTGCTCTTGATCAATAAATGAAAGGTTTTATCAAAACTAATCGCACTGGAGGCTATGTTGGGATTCTTAAAGAAGCATACAGGTTTTTATTTTTTTTTAAATCAATTTTTAACATATATTTGTCTCTGTGCATTAAACTGGGACAAAACAAAAGTATTTTAGCTTAAAAAATAGCGCCGCTCACATTAAAAGCACACTGGACCAAAATTCTACTCCTCGTGTTTATTAAACATCAGACTTGGATGAAGCGCAATTTACTTGGACGTTTGTGTTGTGTTCTTAGATTTATACTATTCAGCTGTGCATTGCATTTTGAGAAAAACAACTCACAGAATCACATGAAGGTTGTGATTTGCAGTGTGCAGAAATTTCGCATTCATTAGTGTGAACAGAATAGTTTGTCGCATCACATGCAGTTTTACAGCTCTGTGATAATTTCAGGACATATTTTCCCTGTATATTTACTTCAATTTGGTTTGAACAGTTGGACAACAAGTCGGCTGGCCTTGCTGTGTCTCATTTGGTGACCCTTATACATCACAACACCTGTTTCTCACTCCTAAAGTATTCCTGGTCCCTCTGCTTTGTAGTAGTCCTCACAGGAGAGTCTTCCAATTACAGCATCTAAAGCAGTAGTTTTGTTTATTTTTTTTATTTTTTTTCTCGATCCTGTTGCAGAGCCATGTGAACACACCATGCAATACACTAATGGAAATCAATAGGAAGGTAATTCCACATTTGCACAATTGATTATTTGAGCTTTAAACTCGTTTTGACATTTGATGGGTCTTTTGTTTCTTGTAGGGCAGACACAATGATTTTCAATAAAGTCAAATCTTCAGCACACTAAAAGGCATATTTTCTTTTAGAAAAAGATAGAAAGAAAAAACAAACAAATTTCAAATAAATTATCAAGTCTAATTTTTCTTGACAAACAAATTATAGCTTGACAAAGAACAAAGACAGATCTAACGCAAATGAGGCTACCCACAGCCAGGACCTATGGTTTTAAAGTTGGCCAAGCACTCTGAGCTGTACCAGTTGCACCAGTGCTGTGACCCAGATGGGAGTGAGGTTTAGGGAAGTAGGTGCAAAAGAGGCCAGCTGGAAAGGGCTGTGTAGTAAATCTCACTCTTCTGACCTCAAGAGGCACAATTGCAAATGACACTACAGGCTGCAGACAGCATTCTTGTTAGCATGCACACCTCCCATGCCGGCTGTCACACCTCACTTGATGTAAAGGTGCTTGAGTAATTTGGTGACAATGTCACCATATATGTAATTGTACTATTTTATTAGCAATTCTTCTTAAGACTTTTAAACCACTCTTTGTAAAATGCCATTGGCCCCTTAATTGTTTCTTACATCTATATTTTGCTTCACCCTTTTATTTCTTCTTAGGAATTTGAAACATTGTGACTGAAGAGATCATTAAATCACTTGAGCTATATAAAGTACAGAAGAAACACAGTTTCACTCAATGTGATTCTTTTATCAAGATTGATCCAGCTGTTAGATTTGTTCATTTTAGTATAAATCTGTTTTTTTTTTCTTTGACATCACGTCATAATAATTAAATCATTATTTTATTTTATTTTATTTATGTATTTTTTATCTGATAGTTGTTAATTTTATAAGCTGACATCATTTGTCACACTGCATAGGTTTTCTGCACGAGTGAGGGTGCTGAACATCTGGAAAGATAGTGACGTCTCTCGCAATGAATTGCCAACTAGAGACCTTACACTGTAGACATGGTTCTTTACAGACAAGCTATGATTAGATTAGATCAGATTTCTCTTTCCTCTCACCCAGCCTGAAGAGAAGCTGAACCACCACATTGCCCCCCGGTTTCACAGACAAGGCTTAAGCCTACTCCCAGACTAAAATGTAATTCTGAGCTGTTTCAACTGAAAGAAACTTGCACTGACTGATCTTAAAATATATCAGTGCCTTTGTTTTGTCTCAAGATGCAAACCAGTAATGTTTTTTCTAAGGCATGTTAATAAAAATGACTTAAATATCCTAATTGAACTATGGCCTAATCCTAGTCTAAGCCCCGTCTGTGAAACCAGGCCTGCATGTACTATACCAACAGTCAGACCATATAATTAGGTACTTCATGTGTGATGAGTCATCTAAAACTGATTAAATTGATAAAATAAATATATATATATATATATATATATATATATATATATATATATATATATATATATATATATATATATATATATATACATATATATAATTAAATTAGTTAAAATTTATCAATATCTGAATAAAGCCACTGCAGTTGAGTAAATCACTGAATAGATAAAAAGTGACCCAGAGATCAATAGAGGGTGTCATTAATTAAGTATATATTTTTGTGTGTTATTTCATTTTATAATTAAATCACTTAATTAGCTTGTTAAATTGGCAGGCTTGTCTGAAACATTTAAAAGTTGCTCGGATAGTGTAAGTGACCTTGTGCCTCTATGACTTAACGTGTATATTTAACATAAATTGAAACAAATTTTCTCCTTCATGTGCATCTTTTGATAAGATCTGAAATATCCATGCTAAACACCTTGGAATTACCTGGTCTACTGGGAGCTTTTTATTGTAGGGTCACAGAGTTTCTTTTTAAAAAATGAAAGCAAGTTTGAGGGGCAAGGTTAGCCGCACATTATCTAGATTTAAATATCTTTTCGATCTCTTGACTTTGATGTGAAAATCATCCAATCAGACCAAACATCATCCAAAAAAACTTAAAACAAAACTTAATAAAAACAATAATAATAATAATAATAATAATAATAATAATAATAATAATAATAATAATCTAAATATAACACTGAGCTAATATGAAATGATTAATCATAACTATTGTCTAGAAATATGCTGAGCTTAGCTCACTTAAAATAAGCTTCTCTCAATATAGCACTTCAGACAAAATTCATGGACAAATTTCACAGCAAAGTTGCATTATGTTTTCTCAAAGCCGACCTTATTTAAAAGGCGTGAATAATGACTTCAAAATGAATAACAAATTCTACCAAAAAAAAAAAAAAAAAAAAAAAAAAAAGGTTTGACTATTAGATTACTTTGAAGCCAATATGACTAAAGTGTTAATTGTATGAATGAAAATGAGCACAGTGTGATTTCAAGTTCAAATCACACATCCACACTGCAGTCTTCTTTAGTTCAAGTGTCAGTAATCTAAACTCTGGATGGCCAACTAACTGTCAGTATATCTGTAAATAAATAAATAAATCACTTTGGCTTTTGTCAAAAAATAAATAAATAAATAAATTGGCACTGGCTCATAAGTCCTTTACATGCAATCTGCTAGCAATCACATCCTTTTGCTACATGCTTCTCCAGCCAATGGAATTGTTTGCTCAACATTCAAATAGTTTGGTTTAGTGCTTGCTGTAAGCTTGTCCTTTCAGAATTCCTCTGAAAACCTTCATCTCCCCCAGCTCCACCTGTCTACAGGATTTTGTGCCGCAGCAGTATTTCTTAAACACTCACAGCGGAGTATCTGTGCATTTATTGGCATTAGCGTGTCTCCATACTTTCTTTGCAACAGCATATGCACCAAATCTAGTCTGGCAAGACCAAATATATTATATCCAATAACATGCTAAAACTATCCTGAGATTTTTAATGACTGGATTAGTTTTATAGTATAGTATGGTATAGTTGCTATATGAAAATAAAATAGAGTTAAAAAATATTCTTTCAGTTTTCACACACTTTAGGTTTAAGTCCCACACACACCAGGTCTGGTCTGAATATAGAAAGGCTTCTTATCTACACGGTTTACAATCTCTGATCTGCAATGCCATAAACACAGACAAGCAGAATGCTGATAACTTTTAGAAGTGCTGCTCGGCCAATCAGATAGAAATGGTTAACCCCAAAATGAAAATTTGCTGAAAATGTTCTCATTCTCAGGCCATTTAGGAAAAAAACTGTGTAATGGGGTGGAGGTAGTATTGGTAGTGGCTCTAAATCAGGCTTGTTTATGACTACAAATGAGTTGGACTACAAACCCCATGAGTCTAAGTATTATAAGAGGAAATCAAACTTTTTGGCCTTCCTCTTTGTGGTACCATGTGCTAAGCAGGAGAAACTGTGTGGCATGTGGCTGTGTGACAGATGAAACGACTAGTTGCCTTGTGAGCAGTATGGAAGTAAATTGTGGAGTGTGCTTACTGGAGATATACTGATGGGTGCCTCAGAGAATTGTATATTATTTGTTTTTACAGATGATACATGATTGCCGTTTACTTTTATTGATAATATCGGTGGCTTGATGTTGGGTCTTGGGTCTTAAGATATGACTTTAAATGTTACATTGTGATAAAGTGGCTTGAATTTATTGTGAGATTGTGTTTTTATGTTGTTTATTTGTTTTGTTTGAACCAACAAACAACAGTGGGGTTCCCTTTTTTTTTTTTTTTTTTTTTTTTGCACGGTTAACTCTGTTAAGGTGAGGGGGAGCAGTTTGCAGGGGTTTGAGTCAAGTGAGTGTTGGGTTGGGTTTTTGCACTTGTAGTGTTATAGGGTTTTGTGCTGTGATTGAGTGTATTTTTATAGAGGAATTGCCATTCTATATGATTGGGGAACCCTATGGTCTGTAGTGGGTTTAACTTTGTTTGTTTTGTTCTTTTTGTTTCTTTGCCACTTCTAATTACCTTTTGTGTTCAATAAATTTTGTTGTACTTGCAAGGAAACACACTGTGGTTGTTGTCCTTATTTTAAATCTTCCCCATCACTTGTAAGGTCTGGGGAGAGGTACATGTCTGTTTGTAATTTCTTTCACTATTTGATGTGTTTGTTTTCACCTGAAATGCAGTTATATAGAACATTTGCTTATCTTCAGTATAGCTTGCAGAGATGCTCTCTGTTGGATATTGGAACACTATTTAGCTGTTTTCAAAACATTTAGAATTGTTAATTTATTCTTATATATATATATATATATATATATATATATATATATATATATATATATATATATATAAAATTACCATGTTAATTGAAATATGCCCTACATTTTGAATAATATATAAGCTCCAAAAAACTTTTTTTTTTTTTTTTTGATCTAATATTGATTAAAGGTGTGGTTTAAGTGTTCAAATATTTTGGGGACACTGTATTCTGAAAAAAAAAAAGGGTCATTGCTGTCAAAGAACAAAGTACTCTATGCCTACAGAATTGTGATTTCATAGTTCACAATTACTTTGTCATACACAATCTGTCAATATTTACTTTAAATCAAAAACAGTGCAATTAAGCAAATAAGCAGCAAATTAGGAATTTATTGAGAGGAAAGGTTGTAGTTATTAGTGAATAAGTGTTCCCTATTCTAAAGTGTTACCATTCACTCATAATGGGTAAGATCAATGATGCTCAATAGACTAGAGAGACAACAACTACAATAAATAAATAAATAATATTAAAATCGATACTTTGCATCAATCTAACACATTCGAAAGAAAGAAAAAAAGAAAGAAAGAAAGATCAACAATCTCTGTTTACTGTCCATTTCCTTTGGGAAAACAGGCATCGAGTGAGAAGCTGCGGATGGCAAGCGATGGGTGGTTGGACTCCATATCGTTGTCAGGAGTGGAGACAGGGTCAAGAGATCCCAGAGTCACCAGTTTCTCATTAACACCAGTATAATGGGTGTCAACAGGAGGGTGATGTTGACAGGGAATGTGCCTGGTGCTAGCCTCCCTCAGTATGCTAGCACTTCCACCTCAGCATGGACTGAAGTTTCTGTCATCTACATTCACCCCTATTTATTCTTATCCAGATCTTGGTTATTGGACTAAGGTTGTGAAAATGGTCATTGGCATGAATGACCTCTTGTTGCCCATATTTACTGACTGAATGGCTAATTCCCATCATTGTGACATTAGCATGCACTGCATTCGCATAAATTTGCAAACAAATGACTGTTTATTCTCAAATTTCATTTGCTGTATTTAGACCAACATCATTACTACTCATTTTCATTCTTCAGGCCCTGAAGGAAAGTGAAAACCAATACAACATTTCTTAATCATTTCTTAATGTCTTAATCTCTAAGTGGACACTTTTAGTGCACCTACAATCTTAACAGTTTGTGTGTGTGTGTGTGTGTGTGTGTGTGTGTGTGTGTGTGGCACACATACATAATTTTTCCAATATAAATTTGCTAAAACTTTTTTTACTTGTTTTGCAGGACCACATTTTAGATCCCTTAATCCACCCCATACCTACACTTAAAAAAATAAAAAAATAAAAAACCTTTTTAACTACTAATAAGCAGCACATTAAGAGGTTTGTTCAGGGAAAAAGTTACCATAAACTTTTGAATGGGGTCATTTTTTTTTATAAATGTAACTATTATTTTCTCTTGTTTGTAAAAATCTTTTATGTGAAATATCTTATCTATGTCAGTACTAAAAAAAAAAAAACATGCATTTTTTATTATGCCTCTTATTTTGGTAAAATAATTAATTAATGCAGATACTGCAAAATGTATTTAAAATTTTGACCACAACTGTATATATTGTTTAGAAAACTGTACTGGCAGACAATATGATATTAATTAAATAAAGGACCACTTAAGTGTGCTTAAAGAAACTTTTTATGTGTTTTGGCTGTACATTTACATGACAACAGCATTTCGGGGGCCTGAAATTGGAAACTTTTGAAAAAGTGTTTTAAAGGTTTTTTTTTTTTTTTTAAACGATACTTATGGTCATCTCAGTATAAACTATAAATAAACTAATTTGTGAAAACAGTGACGCTGTATTCATGTACTGTACATGTTTCTTTACAATTTGATATCACAATACATTGTTTTTTTTAGCCGTTTTTTGCTGGTCCGTGTGAATGGGGATCATTTTGACAATGTGAAACTTTAAAAAATATGCAAAGGAAAAACTTTCCGTTTTGTAGTGCATTGTTGTGTAAATGTACCCTTAAGCAACTGTATGCAGATTTGTGTATTTTTGCAACTTTGAAGCTTACCTGCAGTTGAGGTGAATGGAATTCACTGTTGGAAATAAATTCCTGTTGAAATTACGAGAACTGTGCATTACAGTATTTGTTGCTACAGTAAAGCAATCCGCCTGTTCCACTGTACTGCGTACCTGCTCACCGAACTTGCATACTCCTAGAACAGACATTTAGGGGAAGCATGGGAAAGAAACAGATACCATTCACCTTATTATACTTTATCTATATTTCATATAAGACAATAGAAGGAATTATGAAATACATATAAAGACGTAATTAAATACTTAAAATGTATATTATGTATATTAAATCATAGGAAGTACTATTTTTAAAAGTATGCTGAAATTTACTTATTTTTCACAAAGGAATACTGTCTTTCTTCCTCTCAGGTGACTAAAAACAAGTGGAGGGTTATTGACCCAGTATGCCACACTACACGCCGGTCAATAAATAAGCAGTGAGCTGCAGACAGTGTGTCCCGGCAACACTTACCAACGGCTTCATCAGCACTCAATGAAAACAGAGCAACTAAGGGAAGAATCTGATTCTATATGTGACTGGCAATTCATCTGCTTACTTTAAAGCAGAGACTGCAGATTCTCCAGAGAATCCATTGAAGAGTCAAAGTGAGGATTCAGCAAAACCAGTCTATGAAGATTCTCAGAAAAGTCTCTCACCTCCATGAGAGCACCGTCATATATTTTATGTCACATTTGATTCTGATATATACATTGTGTGAATTTAAGTGGAAAATACACCAGTGTCAACAACTGCAATGAATGGAATGGAGGTAACGGATAACTTTCCCCATGTACAGTAGTATAGACATCCTTGGTTTGACCATGTTTTTATATGCATTTGAGGAAATAGCATAAACAGATTTAATATAGACAGATATTGCAGTATGAGGTATTTATAAGTCCAGCCAGTGCATTGCCTCCTTGCTATATTATGTTTTTCTGCATAACATCACTTGTCCTGAATCCCCTCCAAGACACTTTGCTGACTTAGACTGACTTTATTTTCTGCTTTGCCATTGTAACATGAGTGCTGCAAACATGCCTCCATTTTCACCACAGTTTCGTCTCTGAGTGGGAGGATGCAACCCAAGTCTCTGTTTGCAAAGAAGCCGATAAGACCCTCTTTATCAGCACTTGATGGCCTGTAACGGAATCACAAACCATTAGGAAGCAGATGCTGAAAGTGTAAAAAAAAAAAAAAAAAAAAAAAAACTGGTGTAAACTGTTCGCAAGAGAATATATTTACAGACCGCCACACACAGAAGAGAATTCTTGTTTTGTGTTGTGAAGACAAACTAAAGTTCTCAAGAAGGCAATAATAACAACACCTCAAGATGTGATGGTATTGATTTCCTTTTCTTAATTGTGTGGGTTAAGGTACACAATGGAAACTTATGCAAAGGGCTCCACATCTCCTAAGCAAGCCATCACTTTCAATTAAGCAATCAAATCCTCATTTGCAACACACTCTTAACATGACTACTAAGTAACCGACACATTCTTATGCACGTTATTGAATTGGAAATAAGTGCTTAGGTTTGACTGCTATGCCTACATTTAAAAAACCTCTGTGGTCTTCATTGGGATTCTATCAGCTTCCCGTCGGGGCGACACATTTTGCATCCTTCGCTGAACAACAGCTGTATTCCCCACAGCCATTAAACCTCATTGTGAGGCCGATGGAAGAGTAATGCGTGAACTTCCCTTGTCACTGGGCATGTCAGTGTCAGATGGACTCTGAATGTGAGGCTGTCTGAAATAAAACCGATGAATAATGCAATATTCACTTTTACTGAAGCCAGGCTAATTGCAGGCGGCCCTACACACAGTGATACATGAAGCCAAGGCAACACGTATTAACTGCTGAATTAATCCAGCTGAAGAGATCATTACCTTCAGCCCTTTCAGTCTCCTCTCATTGTCCTAACAACATGATAAAATCAGTCAGACCTCACTGGCACACCAGATCAGAATTCGATCTTTCTTTCAAATTGTGAGAGACACAGATGTCACTGTGAGATCTTTGCTTGAAGAAGGGGAAATATCTTTATCATTAGTTCAAATTAATTCACTTGCTGTCACGTCGTTCCAAAACTGTTTGACTTTCTTTATTCTGTGGCATACACAAGGATAATTTTTACAGAATATCCAGGACTTGTTTTTCCTTTCCCATGTAATGAAATCGACTGAGGACAGATATATATTCATTAACAAAACTTTATGGCAACAGTCCTGAATTTAAAGGAATAGGTATTGGTGAATTAATCCTTTAAAAAAAAACAAGTGGAAAACATTATCAACACAAATTATTTTGAGTATGTAGATCTTCATTTGAATATGTTTTCATCTGCCTGAATCCGATCACTGCACCAGTTTTAGATGTGTAGAAAATAAACAGTCAACAAAAACATTACACCCACAAAACAGCTGGATATGTTTTAAGCCTGATTATTGTATGTCAGTCTTTGAAATATGTTTATGGTAAAATCTATCAATGTCAGATGCAGATGAAAATTATATTTTTGGGTCATTTCTACAGTTTGGTGGATTTTGCATTCCTCTGAAACAATACTGTATATTTTACATAAAATGTAAATCAACATTCATGCCACATGGTTTTCAAGGCATAGATAAACTCCATTAATAGAAAAAAAATCATAATGATTAGTGCCTGTGTATATATATATATATATATATATATATATATATATGTGTGTTGTGTGTGTGTGTGTGTGTGTGTGTGTGTGTGTGTGTGTGTGTGTGTGTTTGTTTGTTTATAAAAAAAATATAATAAAAAATAACATGTCTCTAAATC
The DNA here is from genome assembly GCF_018340385.1 of Cyprinus carpio. Classification (NCBI taxonomy): domain Eukaryota; kingdom Metazoa; phylum Chordata; class Actinopteri; order Cypriniformes; family Cyprinidae; genus Cyprinus; species Cyprinus carpio. The sequence continues at coordinate 7,158,975 of NC_056589.1, read as the reverse complement.
TGTTTTGAAGAAAAAAACTAGATCAGGGAGTATTTTTTTTCCGGCTAATCTTCATTTTTGGGTGAAGTATTCCTGTAAGGGGAAAACAACCATACTGAAATCATCAGTGTCAAGCATAACCTCTGTTTAACAGGCAGGTAAAATATAATTGTGACGAATGGGGCGGGGCCGAGAGCCGTGGGAACGAAGCGAGGCCGGTGGAGTGATTGGGAAATGAGCGACACCTGCTCCACTCACCGGTCTCGATTCCCACGGAGGAGATTGGGAGGATACAAAAGAGGAGCGACGACAGTGAAGGACAAGAGAGGACCAGGCCTGGGCTTTATTTTGTGTTTGGTTTTTGTTTGTGCGCGGCAGTCGCCCGTGAGGGGCTGTCGCGTAGTTTTGTGTTTACTTTGTCATTAAAGTTTTATTTGAGTGTCCGCCAGTTCCCGCCTCCTTCTTCCCGTGATTGTGAAGTTTTTTTTTCTTGTTACAATAATCTAATGAAATGTTTCCTTTATGAGTGATGCCCTCTGCACAGTAATGCTTTAGGAAAATTCATGAAATTTCAACATTCATAAAATTCTGACTTATTCAGTTCAAAAGCCACCAAACTGTAGCACCCTTTTACCAATGTACTTTTATGCTTGTAGGGTAACCATCCTGTTTGCTTGTCATTATAATATCAAATTTTGTTGGAAATAACAAGTCTCTCATGCAAATAACTCACTTGGTCACGTGTGGTTTTAATATGGTTAAAATGTTGCATTAGAATATAGCTGGTTATGTAAACAGGAAGCAACAAGGCAGCTCACTAGGTTTTGGTACAGAGCTATATCAATCTTCATTTTTACATGGAGCTGAGCAGAGAGTATGCCAGAAGGTTGTCTTGAATCAGCAGAAATACAAACTCGTCTCCTTACTGTGGTCTGCCTAGGCTCATAATGTCTGACAACAAAAACTAGCCATCTTGACAACAGGTGTGTGACTACAAACCTCTGTTGATGTACAACAATAACTAAGTTCACCCACCAGAAGTGTAGTCCTAATGAACACAAAAATTTTATTTTTGACTTCACACATCAAATAACATCAAATAATGTACATTCTGTCACAAAATTTGAGCTTCAGATGTTGTTCTTTACATGCTTAATTTTTATTTGTTTATAATTTTTTTATTTATTTATTTATTTATTTTTTTTTACTGAGAATGAGTTTTCTGTGGCTGTCAAGCAAATGTTGCCATCTGAAGCTAATTACTGAATTGAAAAAATTGTGTTTAAGAGTTCAGAATTCAGATGCTAAAAATAACTTTAGACGTTCTGCATTACTAATTGCAGTAGTTTGGAACAGGATATAAGATGTAGTTAAGAGGCATAAATGATCCGTTTTCTAGTTGGTTGTTAGATTCAGAGCTCAGGAGTGCCACTTCAATCCCCTGCCATTGTGATGGTTACGTAATACAAACACACTGGCAGCCAGTGAGACAGAAAATGTCTTGATGTTTACTGAAGCATGAATGGACAACCAAAACACACTCTCTATCTCTCTTTCCCTCCCTCTTAGTGTCTCTCCCTTGCGAAGACCTCACTCACAGAATTCTGAATAACTATTTTTCATATTAATTCCACATGCATGTTCTCACGTGGCTGTACAATGTTTTGACTCTCTTTGGTCATGCCGTAGTACGATAGGGCGGATTTCACCTTTATACATTGACCTGCCGGATGCAGGGCAGGCCAGTAATGGCTTGTTTTTCATAACTGTACGCACATCACTCAAGCATCGACCTTTTGAGACCTTTTTAACACCATGTCGCTAAAGAGAAAAATTACAGTTTGTACAAAGAAAGAGTGGCACACACAAGAAACAGACAACACAGGCCTTTTTTAGCTCAAGTGTTCAAATGGGATTCTATTTGAGGTTGCCGATAAGAGAACAGCATTTAGAAGAGAGCTTTCAAAGCAGTTTTTTTTTTTTTTTTTTTTTTTGCTTCGTTTTTGCTCTTGACAGCACTGCGATTTTAGATATTCTTTTAAATAGTGGATGTGTTGATTGTTTTAAATGGCTTACAATCTACCTGTCACAATGCTGTGCAAAATCCCTATATTTTAATGGAGCTGTATTCATATTAGTCATAAGCAATGCCTGAGAAAAGAGTTAAGGAATAGTTTACCCAATAACAAAAATGTGCTATTAATTTTCTCAGTCTCAGGTCATTCAGAATAGTAGAATAGCATCAATTGATTTCAGCTAAATCCATGTTACTTGGTGACTCATAATATACAAATCAGTGGCTGTCGTCACTTTAAGATAAAAAAAGCAGGTAGAGTCCTCCCTCTCTTTTGTAAACAACAATGGTGACAGTTCATGCTGATTTTGCTAAAGCTGTGGTGGGGCATTCGAGGGCCGTGCCCCCCCTAGCGGTCATTGATGTCCTACAGGCCATGGCCCCAAAAAAAATATCCCTTTAGTTATTATTTTAATATTAAATGTTCAAACTGTAAATTTAACATAAAATAAAATATAAAAAGAATGGGGGGAAAATGCATAATTTTGGTTGTTCATGGCACGTTACTAGCCTTCGTCATGTGAATGCTTATTGGTCAGTAAAACTTGTTACATTTTGATTTGCAGCAAAGTTGAGAACAGTTGTCCGTCTATATTATAGACAGTTGTTAGCAGCTAATTTAAAAAAAATTTTTTAAAAAAAAAAAAAATGGATTTACGAAAATGGTTTAGACCGCCGACTCGTCAATACAGCAGACTTAGATACTCCGGCCACGACCACCAGTACCACGGTCCTAAGAGCCGAGCTGGCGCTTTGCTAGTCACAACCGCCAAAAGATTTAATACGCATGACATTGTGGTGTGATGATGTCCAGGAAGAAAAAAAAGCTTTAAGTTTTCAGAAACTCGATACGAAAAAACTGATGGGGACATTTTTTTGCCGGTTTTTTCAAAGCTTCAAACTGATTCAGTGTTTATTTTTGTCGTCGTAATGTGTTAATTATTTTAAGGATAAAAAATAAATTGCTATTTATTGTGGCCTATTTTATGTTTTTATTTACCTATATTCATATTATATATTATTTTTCTGTCCTGTTCTGTTGTTTAGGCTATGAAACATTAGCCGCAATTCCTCGCACGTTTCCCAAAAATGTAGGCTACATGAAACTCGTAGAAACTCGAGAATAGGCCGTGCTACTTGAGTCGCTGTCCATTCGCAAAGTAACTAGTGGAATCGTATTCTGAACGCCTTAACGTCATGTTGTGGATTAGGAATCAAGACAGGTAAAAAAAAAAAAAAAAAAAAATATTTTAATGACATTCTTGTAATAATAAAAAACTCCATAGTCCGGACGGAAGAAGGAGGCGGGAACCGGCGAACATTCAAATAAAACTTTAATAACCAAATAAAGATAAAACAGCGCGACAGCCCTCACGGTCGACTGCCACGCACAAACAAAAACCAACACAAAATAAAGCACAGGCCTGGTCCTCTCTCCGTCCTTCACAAATAAAACCGGTGAGTGGAGCAGGTGTCGCTCAGTTCCCAATCACTCCACCCGGCCTCGCTCCGTTTCCCACGGCTCTCGGCCCCGCCCCCACTCGAAATTCTATATAGATAGATCATTGGAGCTAACATTCTAGGGTAGAATGTCATTCTATAGATCATTGAGCTAACTGACTCTTTGCCTTATCCGGTCGGCAAAACACAAATTTCAGCGCTGTCTTCTGTTCTCTTTTAGATAAAAACCCAAGTCTTTCATGTCAAATATAGATCTTTCAGATTTAGGTCTGGATTTCCATGCTACTATGATGTTGCCAATTCGGATTAGCCTACAGGTAAACCCCCGCCGATGATCCAATCAAACAAAATTCTGCTCTGACGCCGACTCTGGCATATGTCGTCATGTGACAGAAAGCTTGAGCTCCAGGATCATTTACATAGGCAACGGATTAGCCTACAGGTAAAACTTTTGCAAATAATATTCAGTTTTTTGCACAGACTGATCGTTTTGCTTCATAAGACCTTAAAATTTGTCAAGAGGACATGTAGCACCGATTGAACACATGCAAATCTAAAAAAAAGATAATCTGAGTGGGCAAGTCGTTGTTTGGAGTAATTGGAAACATTGATGTATTTAAATTAATAATGTTACAAAAGTTGACAAGCTGTAAGCTCTGAACCTCTGTGTATGAATCCAAATCAAAACACAACACAACATAATAATTTAACTCACATAATGAATCCTTGAAAATAAAATTCAGCAAAGAACTGCAATGAAATGACCCTTTACAGTAGATAACATCATATAATGAACTCACACTACCGTTTGAATGATGCATGGTTATCTATTGGATTTATAATGTATTCACTTAAGTAACAAGTGATGGCAAACTTAAATAGCAATTTTAATTACAAGGTAAGTTTTCTAAATCACCTGTTCAAGATTTTATTGTTCCTCACAAGTGGGATGCAGTCCCTCAAGCAAAGCTGATAGCAATCTGAGCATATGCTAAAAGAGCTCAAAAGAGAAACAACTTTAAAAGCTTAAGGATGGGGTAGACAAACTAGTTGGAGAAGGTATTTCGTTTACACTGGAAGGAAAATGTTGCATTCGGGAAGACTGACAGTAGCTGAGAATGTGCATGAAAGATAAATGATTTTCAAAATGGAGCTCAGCAGGGTTCTGTAGTGAGCATTCATGTGATAGTCTGGGAGAGCGAGCGAGAGAGAGAGAGAGAGAGAGAGAGAGAGAGAGTGGGGGGAAAGAGAAGATAATGAAATATATCCAAAAAATAGCTTGGAATGCTCTTCTGAGTGAACCATAAAATGGTGCATTTCATATAATTGATCTTTTTTTCTGTGCTGAGGAGTGGATACTAAATTGCCCTGTTAATTGAAATCTTGCACCCTTTTTAAGCAATACATGAAAGTATGTGTGCATTCATATATTAAAAAAAAAAAATCAAAAAACTTTATGGTTTCAGGTGAGGGGCGAATACCAATATAAATATAGTTTAGGGATTAATATATATATATTCCATAATCTTTATGGTTTCAGGTGAGGGGCGAATACCAATATAAATATAGTTTAGGGATTAAAATAGCATGGGTAATGCTTAGGTCCTCTGCAGATTTTTGCCTCTACAGCAGAAATGTGCTCGGCTTTTCACTAGCTACTCACTGTAAGCAGTCTGAGATTCGCTTGCACTTGTATTACGCAGAGTATTTGGGGACTTCATCAGTTTATCAACTTGATAATCTGTCAAAGGGGAGCCACAGCTAAACTGTTGTCTGCACTGCCTGACAGATCTGAGGGACAGAGGGAATTTTGTAGATAAGACTGGTTGGAGTGCGACGTGGTTCTCAAGGAAATATCAAATGTCAAATGTTTCTTACCATAGTGCAAAAATATCTCTAAGGTTCGCAGAATTTCACATTATTAAGTTACATGATAAATACTGCAAGAAGCACTTTGTCCGTGCAGCAAGGAATAAATCATAAAAAATGATAATAAATGATATTCAACCCATTCAGTTTTCTAATTATAAATAAAGACTTTAATAAATAAGTAACAAAGTCTTGAGCTGTATTGGTGTGTGGGTGAGTTAATGAATTGCAATGCTTCTGAAAAATGTAGTATATCACCCTGAATCAGTATATTATGCAATATTATATTATCAATACTTGTCACTCTGAATACATTATATCGAATTTAATCATTGTGTTATGACATCACTGTGAATCCCTCTGTTATAACACTCTCCATCACTATATAACTGTAAGATCACTTTAAATAGATCTCTCTGAATCTACAAACAATACAGTTTATTACCACCACAAAGCACTATGAGTCAGAAATGTAATTTAATTTCACAACAGCTTGTCACTGGCAAAATACCCTTAAAGGGACAACGTTGTACCTTGATCTATCCCTAAGAGGTGCATGTCAGTACCTTAGAGTAGTAACATGTACTGTAACCTGAACCCTTGTGAGAAAAAAAAAAAGTTGCATGCTTTAAACAAAAATATTTATGGAAATAATACATTTTAAAAGAATATGCCTATGTGTGAACAGAATTGTTTCTGACACCTAGTTGCATGTTAATTGCAGTTAAATGAATATGTATTATAGTTTAAATTTATATCAAATGCAGTTCGCTGAGTACTTTTTTTTTTTTTTTTTTTTTTTTTTGATCCACTTACACATTTAAAATTACTCCTATTATCTTTAACATATGATTAAAGTGTGTTGCTGATTGTACTGACAAGAATTATGGTAAACTAAAATATGCTTCAATATAATTTCTCTTTAAACTTGTAAGTTATGTAAGATGTGTACATTTTGGGACTGATGTAACGAAGAGACTTGTTCCCCATATCACTATATGGAATGCAAAAAAAAACAAAAAAAAACTTTGAAGTTCAATCTCTAGAAACTCCTCAGAATGCAGACAGAACCTTATAATTCCTAGGTGACAATTTATAGTTATGAAATCTCAATTTAGTACATATAAAAACAACTTTAAATGCAAAAAATTGAATAAAATGCTACAGTTAAAATGATGAAGTACTTTATCATTAATATTATTATGTTTTAGTTTGCTACTCATATCAAAAGTGTACTTAAAATAAAATTATGCGTATTTGACATTATTAAAAAGTGCACTTAATGTGTTAAGAAACATTAGTGAAAGCAAACTTAAGTAGCCTTTTTTATTTCATTAATATTATATTACATGCAAGTTTACTTGTTTATTTTTCTTTTTATTTATTATTATTATTATTATTTATTTATTTTTATTTTTTTAAGTACGCCACAAGTGCACATTTAGTAGAATAAAGCACACTTCTTTTTTGTTTTTTGTTTTTGTTTTTTACAAGGGAAGGTACAGTACTATGAACCTTTTAAGATAAGAAAAAAAAGAGAGAAAAAATGTTCCTAGAAAAAGTCATATAAATTAGCTTTTATATGATGCATGGTATCTGTGATTATTCTAAGGAACTTGGATATTTTTCTACTTTCTCATCCTCAGACGTTTTGTCTTGATTTCTAGAATCATTACAATCAGGTGCACAACTTATATCTAATTTTCTGTTTATGCATTTTTTGACTGCTCTGCCTACATTATTATATATTTCTGTCATCTGTATTGATTATAATACACTCCATATCCATATTCTGACTAAATCACTGCAGATATATTGAGAAATGGTTATATATTTTCAGAATAAAAACCAGTTCATTTGCACCATCTGAAGCCCTCTTAGTATTGATGCACAAAGTTTAAAATGTCAGTGTAGAGCCATTAATACCTAGCCAAGCTGACAGGGAAGGGTACATTTTGGGAGGTGAATTTGTTTATTGCTTTTGAATATGACTGAATCCTTTTAGTCATTCTGCGTTTGATCTAGAGAGTTCTGTAATAATTTCACCTTTTGTATTTTACATTTCTATTTCCTGAAATGAATACCTTCAAAAGATATGAGCACAGGGCTGGAGGCACTTGTAAAAAAAAAAAAAAACATACAGACTTCCAAAAACATGCAGATAAAGAGGAATCTACATCATGAAGATTAAGGTGGCCAGCATAAGAAGGTATGTAGCAAGCAAAACCAGTTTCAATTTGTTCCACATTGTGTTAGCTGCCATCTTTTACTGTAGATCACAATGCGTCTTAGATCAGTGAGGTTATAAAACACTAGAGAACAATTGTAATTGACATTTAGTTGCAACATGATGAGCATACTGCATCTCACTGCCGTGTGTTTTGGATCTATAATGGTGTGCTCATTAGAACCTTTGAGGAAACTGTTTCAGATTGCTTGTGTTAAGTTTTGACCTTCAGTAAAGGCGATAGTACACAATGGGCTATTAATTATGCACTACTCTAAGCAGTTTGCTGCAATGTTGTTCTTTTTTTCCCTGGGATTGTATTTCATTTGGTCTAATTATAATGTAAATCAAGCTCTCACTGGAATTTGTTAATGCAGCGTGTGAGCTATTCTTGTGTATAACCAATGGAGTTACTGGACCACCAAGAGTCACATGAAGAATAGAGAAGAACAGAAGAGCTGGAAGGTACAATATGGCACTCAGGATATAGCAGTATGCCATCTGATTTGTTCTAAATTAAGCAAGACTTTCTCATATAAAGAAATCACACTTTTATTGCATAAGTTTTAATCTTTGTCTTGCACCACAAAAACATTGATTGATTGATTGATTGATTGATTGATTTTTCCAAGAAAAATATAATCATGTACTTTAGGTGTGCTTTAGTATGTTAGTAAAGACATCAGAAGTGTACTTAAAGGATTAGTTCACTTCCAGAATAAAAAGATTGTCATCCAAGATGTTCATGTCTTTCTTTCTTCAGTCAAAAAGAAATTAAGGTTTTTGAGGAAAACATTCCTGGATTTTTCTCCATATTGTGGACTTCAATGGTACCCAATGGGTTGAATGTCCAAATTGCAGTTTCAGTGTAGCTTTAAAAGGCTTTACACAATTGTTAACTGAGGAATAATGGTCTTATCTATCAAAGCGATAGGTCATTTCCTAGAATATATATAAAAATGTATATACAGTATATATATATATATATATATATATATATATATATATATATATATATATATATATATATATATTACTGCAAATTCTTGTACTGCCCTGTAACAACATTTGTACTTCTTTTTTTTCTTTTTTCTGAGAGTATATAATTGCAATGGTTTCGACCAAGTCCTTTGGTACTGCAGGATAGAATTCACTTACAGCGATGCTTTCTTTATGCTCCCTAGAATTAAAATAGAAATACAAATGTGTGTGACTGACATGTGTTCTGTTTTCTGTTACATTTCTCATTCTAAGGTGCAATAATCAATTAACAGCGAGCTGAAGTTGTCACATTGAGGCAAACAGAAATCCACCTTCCAAAACAAACCTTCACTCCTCAACTCTGTTTGCCCAATTACGTTATCTGATAAACATACTCCAAATTCTGTCTTGTTTGACATATATAATCTTTATTTGCATAATCATAGGGAAATTATGCTTTTTCTTTCTGTTTGCCATGATCAACTCCACTGACCGTATCCAAGATACTGTAAAAACACTTTAGATTGTAGGGAAAAAAAGTGAGGTGAAGTTAAAGGAAAGGTCTGTCCATCCATCCATCCACAGATTCCATCCATATTGTTTAGTCTATCCATCCATCCATCATCCAAGTCACTCCATCCATCAAACCATGCATTCATCCACCCATGGTGTTCCATCCATTCATCCATCGATTTCATCCATCCATCCATATGTTGTTCCATTCACTGATCTATCCATAAATTTCATCCATATGTTGTTCCATCCATCCACCCATCCATATGTCATTGCATCCATGTGTCCATCCATCCATGTCGCTCCATCCATTGAACCATTTATGTTTTTTCATTCATTCATTCATTCATTCATAAATTTCACCATTTCATTGCCATCCATCCATCCGTTTCACACACACACACACACATCTCTCCACACACATAAAAACACACATCCATAGATTTCAACCATATATGTTGTTCCTTCCTTCCATCCATCCATCCATCCATCCATATGTTGTTCCATTCATTAATCTATCCATAGATTTCTTCCATATGTTGTTCTATCCATCATTCCATCCATCCATCAATCCATCCATATGTTTTTCCATTCATTCATCTATCTATCCATAGATTTCTTCCATATTGTTCCAACCATTCATCCATCTGCCCATCCATTCATCATTCCATCCGACACTCTATGGGTGTCTATACCAACAGAAAAACAAAGCCTGTAGTTTCACACTGAAGAACACTAAAATGTTGACACCAAAGACCTCATTACCTCTTCAGTACAGCTAAAAACCCAGTGAGGTCAGAGACTCAAGAGTGGACACCATTATGATGAGCAAACCCGAGGTAATTAGTGTCCAACAGTTGAGGTTACAGCCTTTGTAATTACAGAAAACCTAATGTTTTCAGTCTGAAATTGGTGGCATATTTCTTGCTATTAGTCTCACTGATTTGACTATATACACACAATACTTTTTTGTGTAGACCTCATTAAGAAACATGAACAGGCATATAGTCTTATTTTAGATGTCATAGGAATGATCCTTACCAGGAAACTGACGGTGAATAAAACAGCCCACTCATGCTGCAAGGAACCATTAGGTCTTCTTGAGTGGGGGAGGGGAAGTACAGTATATGTATACTGTACAGCATTACATAGACATTATATTTTCCTGTCTGACTGTACACTTTAAAAACAGTGGGATTTTACAGTATTTTCTTGAGCAATGTTTTTTTTTTTTTTTTTTTTACAGTAAACAAGAACAATGAACAGAAACCATTATGTCATCATCATTTTGAGTCATTCTGACCTGGAAACATATAATGAGTTTTATGCACTGAATGAAAAAGGAAAGTGTTTGGTTTCTAATTATATCCTTATCAAGTTTCCATTAGCTGCTTATTTTTATCTGTCTATTAGACACTTAATTCATCTTACAGGACATCGTGAATTTGATCTCTTGACTTTAGCCAATGTTTATTTGATGTGTATTCATAAAGTATAGTATAGTATAAAGTATGCTTTCGTGCTATCATATTGAATAAGAGCATAAATGCATTCTAGTAATGTGCCATGTGTTAATCACAAAACACCAAACATCATAAAATATGGTATCATATTTAATTTATTTTGTATAATATTATTGAAAAAAAATACATAATATGAATATTTAACTATTTTTGTAATATAAACAATCAACCAGTAACACTGATTTAAATCTCACAGTTGTGGTACGACTTTGATTCACTAAACAGAACTGACTTATAATTTGTTCAATAATTTGATATACTCATAATTAGCGCTTGTTTCACATGTAGATTCAGTCACATTCAACAGTTGTTGAATAAGTGTTGCATCCACATTCACCAAAAAATAAAATAAAATAAAATAAAATAAAATAAAATAAAATAAAATAAAATATTTGTGAAAACCAAGAACAACATTCAGTTGAAGTATTTCCTACAAATTGGAACCGGTCCTGAATAAGAAGCCTACCATAATTTTCCCACAGCACAATATGGGTATTATTTTATAGTAGACTTGATTAATTGCACAGTAAAATATAATATAATATAATATAATATAATATAATATAATATAATATAATATAATATAATATAATATAATATAATATACAATGTTAAATCAATGTTAAAGCCAATTTTTACAGTTGCTCTGACAGATTGATGAGAGGCTTTTTATGGATAGAAGAGGTATAAATGAGATTTGAACAGGCCAAGCATATGAGGAAACATGGGCAGGTGACATGGATTGAAGCTGATTTCATTAAGGTTATTTTAATGAATATTACCTGAAGGCGGAGGGACAGATTTATTTCAATTCTGTGATGGTTTTAAACCAGCAAGAGAGTAAATGGATTTCAGGAAAGGGGTGTTCATTTTAATATCGCAGCCCATTTGTAAAAGTGAAAGGATATGCAGTGCATCAGCATACTGAAAACATTTTGGCTCTCTGGAAAAATTGGAGAGGCTGTTGCAGCCTCTCTGAGAATCTTCAAAACCCGACACAGACAAAGAAACAAAACGCATATGGCGAAAACAAAGAGGAAGAAACGACGACTTCCCTGGGGGAGAAGAAAGCTTTGGTCTGCCACTTTTGTAAACGTAGGAAACGCTCATCTGGGGTCATCAGACCATATTGTGCTGTCAGTAACTGATCATGCAGTGACTTGCAGATGAAATAAGGTTGATCACCTATGATGGGTGTCTGTCTCTGATGACTCGATAGACAATTAATTTCCAAACTGCAATCAGAATGTACATTTGGAGCTGAAAGTCTCATTTTAATGTGGCCTGGTATGGATCATTACACAACTTGCCAGTTTATCCAACTTTCATGTTCATGCTACTCAATACTAGCAATTTGGAAAATGGTTGAGCTTTTGCATAAGTCCACATCTAGGGTGTACTCACACTAGGCGTTTTGAACCGCGCCCGAGTGTGCTTGACCCCCAAAGCGTGGTTCTTTTGACTAATGTGAGTGCTCCGTGCTGTGCTCAGGTGCGGTTTGTTTAGCCGGCCCTGGCCCGGCTGGAAGAGGTGGGACAGAGCACGGTTCAGTTGGGCTCGGGCACGGTACGCATGCAGTGTGAGCACTAACCGCGCCGGAGCACAGAACAGATAATATTTTGTGTGCGCTACGGTCACACGACCGGTCATATGACCACAAACATATTCTATTACTACTACTACACTACACTACTTTTCAATAAATTTAATTTAATCAAGTATATTTAGGTTTATAATGGCTCTGGTTCTTACCTTATTGATGAACAGGAAATCTAGTTTGCGAGTAAAGCTGCAAATGATTTCATTAACCTCAGCTGTCTCCGTGATAATTTTCTGATACATACAAGTGAAAATCAATGTATGGCATAAATTATAAATGAATTATTATTAATTATTTGGCAGAATATTAGCGAAAGTGGTTTTCTCCGTTATCTCATACATGACGTAAGCGTGCTCCAGCCTGGAAAGTTTAGTGCAAGTGTGAGTGCAGGCCCTCGGGGAGTGGGGAGGAGGGATAATCGCCCTCGGTCTCAATTCAGGGCAACCGTGCCTAGTTTGAGTACACCCTTACACTTAACATCCATTTTGGGTGATCTGATTTGATATATTGGATACTGGATATTGAAATTGGCTGTCAACTACATGCAGTGACAGATAATTTGCTTTGAATAAAAGTGTCTGCTTCATGAATGAATGTAGATTCTGTAAAGATTCCACCACACACACATTTGACGTTAATTTAATTCATATGCTTACTGAAATGGCAATGTGCAATTCTGACTACCTGATATAGTCATGAATTTAGTGAACCACACCTTACAATCTAATTACAAGTGGTCACAGGAGTTGCATGGATACGAGTTGAATATGATGGCAATATGCTGACTACTTGTATTTAGATGGTGGAAAGCAGGTGCAACACACTTACGTCTGCAAAACGTATCCAATAAGATAGCGTATATCAGAACATACATTCACTTTCCATGATGAGGGTACCAAATGGGGCCAGGAACTCTTAAAAATAAATTGCATAGCATCTTCTTGTATAACAAATAGTGGGAGAAAAAAGTAATTTATCTTCAGAAAACCTCCTGTCTGTCATATTAAATAGTATACGTAGGTTATTACAGGATTTATTATAGGTTATATATAGGTACTAGTGTTGTCACGGTACCAAAATTTCAGTATTCGGTACCGATACCAGTGAAAATCCACGGTTCTCGGTACCAATTTCGGTACCAAAGCAAAACACAAAAAATATGCTAATTAAAAAAAAAAAAAAAAAAACTTTTTATCACTAAAAATAAAATCAATGCCATTCTTTATACTTATCTACAATTGTGTTTAAAGTTTTTCTACAAGTAATAGGCCTATAATTATGAAAAACAGTAAACAAGTTTCACCCAAATTTAATTTGTCTTTTATTAATGAAATTTAAACACATTTTATTTTTTGTTAAATAAAGGGGATTAGCTATTAAAATTAAAACATGGAAGAAATATTGTGTGATTTATTTCTTTCCTTATTTCCCTATATATACATATATATGCAAGTTCATTTTCTGCCAGCAGGAGGCGCTTTAAGAGAGGGAGAGATACAGGATTCTCCGGTATAACATGCAAAATGAAATGAAAATTAAATCGAAAATTTTCTAAATAAAGTCGGTTTCCTTCTGAAATACAGTGATATAAAAACACCCGCATCGGTTTTTGATTTTGAAACGTGCAGTGCTCATGTTTATTCAATGAAGTCAAAGCCTTTTGGAAAATCTATTTGTGGTGGTCAGTTTTGATATTGTAATAAATCAATGTGGGGGAAACCCTGGGTTGCCGTGAATACCTTTAAATTGACACTGGTTTTACTCAAATGAAACGGTAAAATACTTGTGAAGTGACTCAGAACAGTTCTGGTGATGTTGTTTATGTATTTATGCCCTCATTGAGGCAGATGCTGAAATTACTGCAAGCGTCGCGCTTCAGTCTATGTAGTAAACAAACCCGCACGTGTCTGCCATTCATTCATTCACACATAGACGCGCAGAACAACAACAAAATAACTTTTGCGTCTTAACATTTACAGATACTGGTCCATATGGAGATTTGATTTGATTAATTTATGCTAACTTTGACAAATTCCGTGACTGTCCATATTAAAATGTAAGTTTCATTTTCATGACTGGATTTTGAGATTCCGTCCGCATTTTCTGCTTCACAGAAATCATAGCGCTGTATGCATCAAGAACCGGGTTCTTTTTTTAGTACCGACTTTTCTTTTGACAACACTGATAGGTACTACATTACAGTTTTTTTTTTTTTTTTATCAATTCAGCATTGTCAATTTTTTTTTAATTATTGTTTAATATAGTCAAGATAGTCCAGTTCTTTGATGTGGGAAAAGCCAAAATCACCAATTTTATGAGTTTGTTTTAAACATCATGTTTACCTGGCACCGGGTGATGGTCATGATCGCTGCCTCTCATGTCTAGGCATTAAGCACGCTGAGGTGGTTATTTCCAGCAGTAGCACAGGGGGTCTGAGGGTCACAGTGGTGGCAAACCCCTCAGGGAACCAACCCTTGGGGGCCCACCACTCCTCCAGCACCTCCGATCCAGTTGGGCAGCCCACGGAACACGCTGGACCCTCTTCAAAGAGCGTACCAGCGGTATCCAGCGGGGCCCCTCCCGATGACCGGATGTCAATCACTGCATCGGAGGGAGAGCTTTCTGAGGAAGATTGAATTGGATCCAGAGATGGCAGCTATGCTTTCCCAGGCTGCTGAAAAGGTAGGGCTTGAGTGGAAACCTCCACCGTATCCCGAGCCTTCCAAGCTGGACGATTGGTTTCTCAGGGTGGCCGTGCTGGTTCTTAGCGTCCAACCCCGGTGCCTTTTTTCCCCAAAGTGCATGAGGAGCTCACCAGGTCATGGACGGCACCTTTTACTGCCAGAAATCGGCCTGCTGGGTCCTCCTCCCTCACCACCCTTGATGGTGGTGCAGCGAAGGGGTATTTGGTGATCCCACGGTGGAGTGGTCGTTAGCGATGCAATTGTGTTCTAAGTCCGCCGCCTCCTGGCAGGGAGACCCGTCGCCCCCTTCCCGGGCCTGTAGCCATTTGTCTGGTCTAGCCGGCATTGCCTATACGGCTTGTAGGGAAGCTGCTTGCACCTTACACACTATGGCGTTACTGCAGGTGCACCAGGCCAAGGCACTGAAGGACCTGCATGAGGGGGGTCACGATCTGGGTGTTCTGAAAGAGCTCCGAACTGCCACTGACCTCGCGCTTCGAGCAATGAAGGTCACCGCGAGTTCTCTGGGTAACACGATATAAACCGACAAGGTATGGTTCCTTAATGCCCCTGTGTCCCAGACTGGCCTCTTCGGTGATGCAGTCGAGAGCATTTCCCAGCAGTTCTCGGCTGCACAGAAATGCCGAGAGCCTGTGGCTGCACAGAAGCAGACGGAGGCGATCCGAGACAGGTCCTGCCCTGCCCCGGATCTGCACCTGTCCGCCGGCTGCATTCTGCCGTGTGCAGAGGGCGGGGGCCCCCTGCAGCTCCCCCACAGCATCTACAGCAGCGCCTGTCCAGGCCCCCATGCACAGAAGGTCCCCATCTGCATTCCACTTTACCAAATTTCTCGACAAAAGAGCAGTTGGAACCAGGTAAGCTTCGACCCCTCTCTGGTCCGCTCACAAGGCTGCATTCCACTTTGCACCACAAGGAGCAAGGGACGGCGGTGGTTCCGCTGGTCCCGCCGCTCACAAGGCTGCATTCCACTCTGCTGCCCCACTGCAGGGACGGCGGTGGTTCCGCTGGTCCCGCTTGTGCAGTATCTGGGTGCCTGGCTAGTGCTACCCAGCCCGTCTCGCTGGCTTCTGCGGACCATCAGCCTCGGTTATGTGATTCAGTTCACCCGGCGTCCCCCAAGTTCAGCGGCGTCCACTTCACAACAGTGAAGGAGGCCGACGCTCCTGTCTTGTGTGCGCAGATCGCAGTCCTACTGACGAAGGACTCGATATGGTCCCTCCTGCCAATATGAGGTCGGGGTTTTACAGCCCTTACTTCATTTTACC
Organism: Cyprinus carpio; assembly: GCF_018340385.1. NCBI lineage: Eukaryota > Metazoa > Chordata > Actinopteri > Cypriniformes > Cyprinidae > Cyprinus > Cyprinus carpio. Next base: position 7,142,778 of record NC_056589.1, on the reverse strand, counting down.
CAAGAAAGGTGGTGGGTTACGGCCAATCTTGGACCTGCGAATTCTGAACCGGGATCTTCATCGATTACCGTTCAAGAAGTTGACGCAGAAACGCATCTTTGGGTGCATCCATCCCTGAGATTGGTTTTCAACGATCAACCTGTAAGACGCCTACTTTCATGTGTCGATCCTTCCGTGCCAGAGACCATTTCAGTGTTTTGCGTTCGAAGGACGGGCATATCAGTACATGGTTTTGCCCTTCGGTCTGTCCCTGTCTCCCTGTGTCTTCACGAAAATCACGGAGGTGGCTCTTGGGTTTTTTGAGCAGGGTTTTCGCATCCTCAACAATCTAGATGATTGGCTTATATTAGCACAGTCTCGGGATCTGTTGTGCGAGCACCTCAGCCTGTTGGGTTTTCGGGTCAACCGGGAAAAGAGCAAACTTTCCCCGATGCAGAGGATCTTTTTTCTCGGTATGGAGTTGGATTCAGTTGAACAAACAGCACGCCTCACATAGTTGGTTTTCACAACGTGCACGGTCGGTGCTGACCTGCTTGAATTCATTCAAGGGCAGGACGGCAGTCCCACTTAAAACTATTTCAGAGGCTCCTGGGACATATGGCAGCTGCAGCGGCACTTATACCACTAGGGCTATTGCATATGAGACCGCTTCAGCACTGGCTTCATGGCAGAGTCCAGAGGTGGGCGTGGAACCGCGGCACTCACCGGGTCTCCATGTCTCCAGGCATGCTGTGGTCTACACGGATGACTCTACCACCATCTGGGGGGCCACATACTACGGGCATGCAGTGTCAGGGGTATGGACGCGCCTCCATCTGCACTGGCATATCAATTGCCCAGAGTTGTTAGCAGTACGCCTTGAACGGACAACACAGTGACCGCCTTTGCAGTCGGAAGATTCTGAGGTCATTTTGTGTCATTCACATTCCAGGCCTGCTCAACCCTACGGCCGACGAGCTGTCTAGAGCTACGGTTCTGGAAGAGTGGTGACTCCATCCCTGCACAGTCCAGCTGATTTGGAGACATTTCGGAGCCACTCAGGTAGACCTGTTTGCCTCTCCAGAGACCTCTCACTGCCCGATGTTCTACTCCCTGACCGAGGGAACACTCGGCACGGGTGCACTGGCCGCGGGGTCTGCGCAAGTATGCATTTCCCCCAGTGAGCATTCTCACACGGTCAGGGAGGACGAGGAGCAGGTCTTGCTTATGGTGCTGTTATGGCCTGAACATATGCTATGCATCTGTGAACTGTTTTTACTGTATGTGTTTTTTTTTTTTTCTCTGCTCATGTGGGTAGACCTGTTTGTGTTCCAGATGGGTGTGGCCTCTGCTAACCAGCTGGAGATGGTGATTGGTCCTACTATGCACCTGACCCAGATATAAGGACTGCCCCAAACACTCGTCTAGTGCCTTTTGAGCCTCGTTGACACAGTACTGTCGGGTTTTGTAGCATTTTGATGGACTAGTTTCTGCTATTGTTTGTATCTTCGTCGTCGTTTGGGTTATGAGTCTCGTACCAGAGAGAGATATTCTGTGTAGTGACTATGTTGAGTGTCTGCCATTTTAAGATCAAATACTGAATCTCCTGTTTCTTTGAACATTGCCTGTTTTGACTACGATTTGGATTCTGATTCTGCTTTGTGTACGCCCTGAAACTTTGTAAATAACTTTGTAAATATTCTTGTAAATACTAGTTTGCCATACTAAGGAACATAGGGGGTTAGACGCCATTTTATTTTATATGTATCTTTTTTTTCACTTTGTTTATGGTTGAGGGAGGTAGGTAAGTTGATTTGTATTTTTGTTTTCTTTATTTCCATTTGAGGTTATTTAGTTTCAAAGAAAAGTTTGTTTTGTTTATTGTTTTGGCCTTGTCTGCCCCTGAAAAAATTCCCTTTGAAAGAAAATAAAAATTGTTCATTTGGCATCTCTCTGGTGTGATCTCAGTTCAATCCACTCTGAGTAGGTTGACTCTGAGTTTATCGCGTGCACCACGACTATGAAAACCCATGATCAATGGAACTCCAAAATTACGATTCACCATGGCAACAGCTCCCGCCAAAAAGACTTCTGCACACCATGAAATACATAACTTTATTTCTAAATCAATGTTATCAGAGGTGAAAACTGGCAGAAAGGTAATTTATTGAACTAATATTCATTTTCATGGTTTCCCACAGGCAAAAAAAAGAGGAAAAAAAAATATGGCAGCAGTTTAAAAAAGTAAACATAAAAACAATTCAATCAGGTAAAGCTTCAAGCGTGAAATGGGTGTAAACTTTACAAATATTTGACATTCAATAAATATCAGTCAGTGTATATCTATTTCAATGTGCAGCAGCTTTTTCCACATAGTCTAATGCTTTTTCACATAATTAAATGTTGCCGACTATGGCAAAAGCCCGGTCTCTCTTTCTTTTTAACCTTGATCTGGGAACCTTTAACAGTTTCTGATTTGATGACCTTAAACATCTAGCAGATATGTTAACAGTCACAAGTTCAGATAAATAAGACCGTGCCAGACCGTTTAAGACCTTAAAAACAAAGAGTAAAATCTTAAACTCTACTCTAAAATGAACCGGCAACCAACACAGAGAGAATAAGATGTTAGTGATGTGTTCAAATTTACTAGTGCCAGTAAGGAGTTTAGCAGCTGCATTTTGTACTAATTGCATTCGGTTCATTTATGAATGACCAATAACTATATAGATTGAATTGCAGTAGTCCAGACTAGTGTTGTTTTTGGTGGCCTGTTTTAATTTTAGTTTTAGTTTAGTCTTTGTGGGAAGCCGTCATTTTAGTTTTTATTAGTTTTAGTCACGTTCATACACTTTTTAGTCTAGTCTAATTTTAGTCTACGAAAACTGATGACATTTTAGTCGTTTTAGTCGACAAAAACTGATGACATTTTAGTCTAGTTTTAGTCGAAGAAAACTGATGACATTTAGTCTAGTTTTAGTCAATGAAAACTGATGACATTTAGTCTAGTTTTAGTCGACGAAAACTGATGACATTTTTTTAGTAATGCCATTCTATTTAACACAGTCAATATAATAAAAGTACCTAGTAGTATAGACGAAAACCAACATTTTCTTTTAGCCAAACCCATTTCAAACAAGGTTATCTTATTATATTATTGTTACCTTATAGACTCAAGAATACATCCATTCCAGACACGGAAGATGCTCTGATTTGAATTTACAACATTTATTTTACCAACCAAACATGTTAGAAGTACACACACATAAATTTAAATAAAAAATAAATGAAAAACAATAAATAAATCACGGTGTAAATGCAAATTTTTCTCCCAAAGACGAAACCCGGCTGGCCGGCCATCGGTCCCTTTCTCTGTGTCAAGACTGATTTATACTCGACACGTCCGCAATTTCTCTTGGGTGAGCGCGGAAAATATGACGTCATCACGGTGTTGCCTTGCCGGAAGTTTGCTTTGAGTGCACGCTAACAAATTTCTTGTGGCGGAGTGATTTGGAGACATTTCGGAGCCACTCAGGTAGACCTGTTTGCCTCTCCAGAGACCTCTCACTGCCAGATGTTCTACTCCCTGACCGAGGGAACACTCGGCACGGATGCACTGGCCGCGGGGTCTGCGCAAGTATGCATTTCCCCCAGTGAGCATTCTCGCACGGTCAGGAAGGACAAGGAGCAGGTCTTGCTTATGGTGCTGTTATGGCCTGAACATATGCTATGCATCTGTGAACTGTTTTTACTGTATGTGTTTTTTTTTCTCTGCTCATGTGGGTAGACCTGTTTGTGTTCCAGATAGGTGTGGCCTCTGCTAACCAGCTGGAGATGGTGATTGGTCCTACTATGAGCCTGAGCCAGATATATGGACCGCCCCAAACACTTGTCTAGTGCCTTTGAGCCTCGTTGATACAGTACTGTTGGGTTTTGTAGCATTCTGATGGACTAGTTTCTGCTATTGTTTGTATCTTCGTCGTCGTTTGGGTTATGAGTCTCGTACCAGAGAGAGATATTCTGTGTAGTGACTATGTTGAGTGTCTGCCATTTTAAGATCAAATACTGAATCTCCTGTTTCTTTGAACATTGCCTGTTTTGACTACAATTTGGATTCTGATTCTGCTTTGTGTACGCCCTGAAACTTTGTAAATAACTTTGTAAATATTCTTGTAAATACTAGTTTGCCATACTAAGGAACATAGGGGGTTAGACGCCATTTTATTTATATGTATCTTTTTTTCACTTTGTTTATGGTTGAGGGAGGTAGGTAAGTTGATTTGTATTTTGTTTTCTTTATTTCCATTTGAGGTTATTTAGTTTCAAAGAAAAGTTTGTTTTGTTTATTGTTTTGGCCTTGTCTGCCCCTGAAAAAATTCCCTTTGAAAGAAAATAAAAATTGTTCATTTGGCATCTCTCTGGTGTGATCTCAGTTCAATCAACCCTGAGTAGATTGACTCTGAGTTTATAGCGTGCACCACGACTATGAAAATCCATGATCAATGGAGCTCCGAAATTATGATTCACCATGGCAACAGCTCCCGCCAAAAAAAAGACTTCTGCACACCATGAAATACATAACTTTATTTCTAAATCAATGTTATCAGAGGTGAAAACTGGCAGAAAGGTAATTTATTGAACTAATATTAATTTTCATGGTTTCCCACAGGCAAAAAAAAAGGAAAAAAATATGGCAGCAGTTAAAAAAGTAAACATAAAAACAATTCAATCAGGTAAAGCTTCAAGCGTGAAATGGGTGTAAACTTTACAAATATTTGACATTCAGTAAATATCAGTCAGTGTATATCTATTTCAATGTGCAGCAGCTTTTTCCACATAGTCTAATGCTTTTTCACATAATTAAATGTTGCCGACTATGGCAAAAGCCCGGTCTCACCTTAAACATAAACCTGATCTGGGAACCTTTAACAGTCTCTGATTTGAGGACCCTAAACATCTCGCAGATATGTTAACAGACACAAGTTCAGATAAATAAGACTGTGCCAGACCGTTTAAGACCTTAAAAACAAAGAGTAAAATCTTAAACTCTACTCTAAAATGAACCGGCAACCAACACAGAGAGAATAAGATGGTAGGGATGTGTTCAAATTTACTAGTGCCAGTAAGGAGTTTAGCAGCTGCATTTTGTACTAATTGCATTCAGTTCATTTATGAATGACCAATAACTATATAGATTGAATTGCAGTAGTCCAGACTAGTGTTGTTTTTGGCGGCCTGTTTTAATTTTAGTTTTAGTTTAGTCTTTGTGGGAAGCCGTCATTTTAGTTTTTATTAGTTTTAGTCATGTTAATACTCTTTTTAGTCTAGTCTAGTTTTAGTCGACGAAAACTGATGACATTTTAGTCTAGTTTTAGCCGACGAAAACTGATGACATTTTAGTCTAGTTTTAGCCAACGAAAACTGATGACATTTTAGTTTAGTTTTAGTCGATGAAAACTGATGACATTTAGTCTAGTTTTAGTCGACGAAAACTGATGACATTTTTTTAGTAATGCCATTCTATTTAACACAGTCAATATAATAAAAGTACCTAGTAGTATAGACGAAAACCAACATTTTCTTTTAGCCAAACCCATTTCAAACAAGGTTATCTTATTATATTATTGTTACCTTATAGACTCAAGAATACATCCATTCCAGACACGGAAGACTCTCTGATTTGAATTTACAACATTTATTTTACCAGCCAAACATGTTAGAAGTACACACACACAAATTTAAATAAAATAAATAAAAACAATAAATAATAAAAAAAAAAAATGCTAATTTTCCTCCCAAAGACGAAACCCGGCTGGCCGGCCATCGGTCCCTTTCTCTGTGTCAAGACTGATTTATACTCGACGCGTCCGCAATTTCTCTTGGGTGAGCGCGGAAAATATGACATCATCACGGTGTTGCCTTGCCGGAAGTTTGCTTTGAGTGCACGCTAACTAATTTCTTGTGGCGGAGTGCACGGCATTTTTTGTAACTTTCCGCATAACTCCACATCCGAATATGCACGAGTTCAGGGTGATTCTAGCCGAACATGCACGTCTGTGTTGGCGTTTGTGTGAAACAGAAGCAGTTTAATATGAAGTTCAAACTCCATAAGGTGAAGGGGATTTTTTTTTTTTTTTTTTGCATAGTTTGTCCAAGGCTTCTTATTTGAAGTATGTTTTATTTTTATAGTATAAAATAGAATTAGAATTCATTTAGATATTAATTATACACTATTTGCTTAAAGTTGTCTTGTGTTTGATGCGAAATACAGCCAAAAGTTTAAGATTGTTTTAAGTTTGTACATAAAGAAATTATTAATTCATCAACTCATTCATCACAAGACTTGTACTGGCAAATGACTTCTCACTGGTGATTCCCATTGGTGTTAGAGGACAATTACTCCTCGTAGCTCCCCTGTCGTTTCAAAGAATAGTACAACAGCGAAGTATAAAAGCCTCGTCCGTTTGGGAAGGTGCGCTCACCGTCAGCGGAGCCAGGCAAAAGTATAAATCCCACTCAACTTTTTTGTTGTCATCTTCTTAATAATGCCGCGAGGACGTGACGTAGGTTGCGTCTGCGCAGTGCGACCTGATGCAGCCCTGAAGTGAGACGCAGGAAACAGAAATACTGCAAAATAATAATAATAACGCAGAGTCAAAGACAATACCCAGGTTTTTGACAGATGGTTTTACATTATCAGCTAAGCTGCCTAACACTTGATTTAAGCTGCCAGAAAAAGCTAATGTTCCAAACACAATTGCCTCAGTCTTACTCTCGTTTAAGTTCTACATTTTTTTGGACATCCAAGCCTTAATATCTGACAAACAGGCAGTTAGGGCAGACAAACAAGCATTGTAATTTTGCTTGATGGGCACATATATTTGAGTCTTCTGCATAAAAAATAATAAAATACTCTGTGTTTTCTAAAAACTGAGCCCAAAGGGAGCATATATAAAGAAAACAAAATGGGAGCAAGAATAGATCCTTGGGGAACCCCACAGGTCAGAGGCGCCTTGGAGGATAAACATTAATTTATATAAACAGAAAAGGTTCTATTATTCAAATACGTAAGAGTTGAACCAGTTCAGTGCATGACCTCTAATACCTGCAGTTCCCAGAATCAACAGATAATAAAATATCATTTGACACTCTTAAGAGAGCAGACTCTGTACTGTGATGTTTCCTAAAACCTGAAAAGATTGAAAACTCCAGTGTGTAATCAATGCATCCAACTAGACTGGAAATCTGGAAATGCTAAAGGAAATTCTAATTATTGTGTTACTTAGAAGTTGTACCAAGATGTTATTAAGTGAACGCCATTTTCTAAAAAATGGTACCATTCAAATAAATATGCACATGGATATGGCAAAATAATTAAATTAAATTAAATTATACCCAAAGAAAAAAATAAAATAATAAATTTAATTAAATTAATTTATTATACCCCCCAAAAAAAGATTAAATATTGTATACAAAACATGCTTTCTGGAATACACTCCAGGAAACCACAAGTTGCGAACAAGGAACATGAGCATCTACAGGGAACACAATGACTGACCACAAGCACTGAAACACAGGGGTATATATACATAGGGAAATTAGTTAACAAGGGGGGGAGGAGACAATGAAACACAATGGCAACACATATAGGGTAACTAGGAGGTGAGCAGAGAAACAATAGGAATGGAAAACATTTCAGCTTAAAAGCCCTTCAACACAACACTGGGATCATGACAGTAGGTGTTCTTACAGATATTATATATGTTAATTTGGGAATGAAGGAGTTTAATACAAAACACAAATTTCTCAAGTTTCGTTTTATTCAATTGCAAAAGGAGAAAAAAAAAATAAGTGAGACAATCCTCTTTGGGGACATTGTCTCATTATTATAAGTGACCTGTCAACTACTTTTAACCATATTTTGGATAGTTGCTGTAAAATTCTGTTTAAAACACCCACACACACAAACGCTGTCTAAAGCCTTATTGGCATGGGATTAGTATTATCTGGGGACCTTGTGTGATTTTGAAATTACACCCCCAATCTGAACCCCCTGACATCTGAATTTTGTGTGGTGCATTCACACGGGATAAGTGAAGCATGTAATTTTACTCAAATTTACTGACATATCTCCCAGATACCCGGATGTCAAGGCTTTGAGAGTCCCGTTCTTTGGTCCGGTTAGATTGTTTTAAAAAAAAAAGAAACTAATATATTCTCCTGCGCTGTGTCATTTACATTTCACCAGGTTAAAATAATATCTCAAGCTTTATGCTTGATTTATTTGTAACACAGGGCTATTTTGGGGATTTCCGCCTGGCATTTTTCCTACCCAAATTCAAAAGCTTCCCATACCCACATGCAGAGGTGTACATACAAAAGTTTGGTATCATTTTACAGGAAATCCTTTGAAATTACATAAAACACTGTTGAAATTGATAAAAATGGTTTTATATGTTGTCTGTGTTATAATAAATGGAAAAAAAGAAAGGCGCTTTTTGATTTTTTTTTATAAACTGAAGTTTGAAATTGTATAGCTCAGGTTCTGAGAGGTCCAGCATCCTGCAAACAACTGTATTTGTTTCCAGCACATGTCAGCTAATAGAGGAAAAAGGAAATTTGTTTCTATCATAATCTATGCAAAAGTTATTCTATTCCATCTAAAGGGAGGAATAATACCCTTTTCGTATACATTTTCCGCCTACCCACATTTGAAGTCTATTCATACCCACATACAATAGAATAAATGCAATATCTTTATATCCTTTTACAGAAAACCCTTTGAAGTGACATAAAAAGCTGCTGTTTGTGACAAATAGTATTATTTATGTTGTTTCCCATATGATGAACCACCTCAATACAATGTGCTTTTTTTGTGTGTGTGTTTTCAGAACAGACTTTGAAAGAGGATAAGTCACACTGCAAACTAGCAAACTGCTTTAAATTATTAAATATATCTGGTCTATCACAATCTAAAATAGAATCCACAATCTCCAGCTTCATATCATTTCATTTATGTCCATTCTGCATTGGTGTAATGATTGGGAGATCTTACCTGTCTCAATCATCTGTAATATTTCATATTCCAGCCTCCCTTCTGTTGTTTTGACGCATTATCAGCGCTTATCCGCTGCCCGAAGCTTGTACACGACCTTCGGAACGTCAACAAACGAATATATGTTCATCCACACAGTACTGTAATAATCCATGTGTATTTACTGTACTTTCACTGAGATGCCTCATGTACTGTACTTTCCTGTCAATAAACAGTTGCTAGCGGAGGTTACACGCTTCAAAATAAAGAGTCAAATATATAAAAGTAACTAACACGCGTATAGCCTCACCAGATGCGCGTCCTGTCCTCTCCACGGCGACGGTGGTCATCCATAACTTGTAGTATGATTATTATACATTTGATAATCACCGCGACGCGAGTTATTCCGCGTGTGATCTTTGTTTACGGACACTTCAGAACTCAATATCCCATCAGCCAGCGCTTCACCGGCTGAGGAGGATGTGGTCATCACTGTCCACTCCATCCCCTCGCTGTTGACGCAGAGGTGTCAAATTCAGCAGCTCTGAGTGGAGCACACAGCTCAGACTGACAGCTGAAGGGACAAATAGTGGTTCACAAAAGAGATCCGATCGATATATCAGAAGAAAGCCGCTTAGGCTTGTCTTATGATATGAAGAGCGCTTCTGTCTCAAAAAGTCCGTCATGTGGATGTTTGAGCGCGTCTGGACATAAACGCTTTATATCTCACCAATGGAAGCACGCAGAAACGTAAAAAAATGGTCTTGTTTGAAAGAAGAGATTCTAATCTAAAAGATTATATCGAGTATATAGGTATGTGTGGCTGTTTGCGGCTGACTGAAGCGGTGCTAAAATGGATAAATAATAATTTGCAATGAGGTGAGAAATTTTACATCGCGATTCTGTTGAAGATCATTCGATCTGTGATTGTCACACAATAAAATGATCTACATCGTCAGATTCCTGAGAATGAGAGCTTTCTTATGATATATGACTTGACTGTTTTTTGAAAAATATTTTAAATACACATTCTTATGAAAAATATTCCTAATCGTTAGACGGAAATTGTGTGTGGGGGGGAAATATATTTCTTAGCTTAATTTTACTACTTTATGAATCATAAAACCCCAATTAATGGTATTCTTTGTAAAGAAAACACTCTAAACTTTCAAATGAACCCATATATGGGCTGATACCATATAAGGAAGGCTTTGCAAATGAAACACGAACATTTTGCATGCTATTTTTGGACCCGGTACCGGGTCCGCAGAGTTTAAGAGGTTAAGATCACATACAACATCCACAACTAATACAAATAAAAACACAAAACTATACAACAAAAAGAAAGACAAAATAAAAATTCATAAAAATTTTAATATTAAAATAAAATGCAAAAAAATCCAATAAATACAAAAAAATATAAACAATAACTAAATTTCAAAAGCTGAATTTTTATATTATTAGGCGCCAAGCACTGAAGGTGCGATGGCACCTATTGTATCCGTTAGGATTCTCCTTCTTCTTCTTCTTACTTACAAAGATCTTACTGCGATGTGTGCTGGGACTTTCAGCTGCTTTTCCATTTCAACCAAAAGCTGCCAGTCCTGTGCTGTATGAAGAAGGCCTGCTGGAGCTTTGTGCTACAGTGTTGGCTGCTCTCCTTCTTTCACAAATCATATTTCCTCCCTAGCTCCGTGATGGTGCCTACTGCTTGCAAAAGCCAATGATATACTCTCCGCTATTACCTTTAGAACCAGATCATGCTGCCAGCCTTAGTGGCCATCCCCAAGAGCCTTTGGACAGCAGCTCATGATGTGTTCTAGTGACAATTTTCCATTGCAGAGGGAGCAGGAAGGAGTATCGGCCTTGCCCCATAGCTGGAGGTTCGCTGGACTTGGTAAGACATCATAAACAGCTTGGATTAAGAATTTCATGCATTGTGTTGCTACTTGCCATATGTCAGACCATGTGAGCCTATATTCCATTGCACCTTCCCATCTCATGCTTCTTGTTGCCCCATGCCTGCCACCCTGCTCATGTGAATTTCCTACACTTTCCGAGACCATGAACTCCTCTGTGATGCTGTTGAAAAGGAGCTGCAGGGTTTTATTCTTCCCATACTATGCTGTGGTACTCAAGCTGTGAGGAAGACTGAGCCATCTACAGAGATAGCTGCTAACTTTCCTCTCCATTAGCTCAACTGATGTAATCGGCACTTCATATACCAGCAGGGGCCATATAATCTTTGACAGGATGTCATGCTGGTATATCCACCATTTTAACCTTTCCATCCAGATTAGATGTATCAACCAGAAGTGACTCTCAACCTGAAGTTGTTATAGTAGTCCAGGATGAGGTGATGGTATGGACCCATATGCACTGGCCAAGTCAAACCACAGCACAACCAGGTCTGCTCTGTTCTCCTGTGCTTCTCTGATCAGCTGGGTGATTACTCCAGTGTCCCTGCAGTTCCTTCTTTCTGCAATGATGTACCGATGTAATCATTCTTAAGCAGAAAGTCAGTCATCCGCCTGGCCACAACACTGAAGAAGATTTTGCCCTCAACACTGAGCAACGAGATGGACCTAAATTGCTCAATGTTTGTGGAATGTTCTTCCTTAGGTATCCATACACCTTCAGCATATCTCCACTGGCTTGCAATAATTCCCTGCTCCATATCTTCCACAATAGTTTCCAGAGCAATCGCAGCAGTTCTGGGCAGCCCTTATAAACCTTACAGGGCGCTCTACTTGGTCCTGGGGCTGAACTGGTTCTCACTGCCCTCACCGGCTCCTGGATTTCTTTCCAGCTTGGCTTACTCATAATGAAGTCAACATTTGGGGTTTGTGGCTCAAGAAAGGCTTTTGCTGTACCAGGTCCAGCTCCAGCTCCCTATTGGGATCATGCAAGGTGTCACAAAGGAAGTGGTCTACTTCCTCCTTGGAGCATGTGAGATGTCCACTGTATTTGCTTCCAAGCAGCTCTTTTGTGATGCCAAAGGCGTTGGCAATAAATTTCACCTGGCTCTCTCCCTTCCCCATCTCCTGTCCCACTATACTCTTTCCAAGGTCAGGAGCTTATTTCTAATGATGTTGCGGACATCAATAAGTAGTGGCTTGTCCTCCTCCTCTCCAGTATTGTAATGCTTTTTGAGTGTGCCGAGCTCCTGACACATATGATGAATTCTCTCTGCTCTCAGGTTCTTGATTTATGGAGTCTTGATGATTTCCTCATCTTCTTGACTGAACCGTTCAGCTCCGTAATTTACAATGACTGTAGTCAGCGCTTGAAGGCAACTGTCAGCATCACTTTTCCATATGTTTGATGTTATCCGGGTAACATCTTCTCCAAACTGCTGCCACTCCCTCTTCTTGCTGACTGTTGGCCATTTCACTTGTACTTTTTGGTTTACTCTGTCTAGGACTAGAGCTTCTGGTGCCTGGAATTTCATGGCACTGTGGGGTGATTCCAGGCCGGGCTCCTCCTGAGTCCCACCAGAGTCAAACCTTCTGCATTGCACTATTTGCTCCTTCCTCAGGCATTTCATCCTATTCTGATGTATCTTTAGACCACACAGGGTTTTACAGACCTAGCCGCAGATGCATCCCAAACTCGTAGTCTGAATTCCATTTGCATTTATCATTACTGGATGGTCTATCTTTATAGGGTGCTCATCCCCCCACCCTCGGGCTCCCCTGAGGGTATTCAATAGATTGTGTGTCTGTAGTTTAAAGGGGTCATATAATAATACATTTTCCTTTCTCTTTGGAGTGTTACAAGCTCTTGTGCATAAAGAAGATCTTCTTGAGACTAAAGTCTCAAATCCAAAGAGATATTCTTTATAAAAGTTAATACTCGTCCATGCCCCCCAAAACGGCTCGTTCTAACACGCCCCCACATCTCTACATCAGTATGTGGGAAGATTTGCATAACGGCACCCAGATGTTCACGCAAAGAAAGAAGGCGTACCTTTTATTCTCATTGTAGTATTGTTGTTGCTGCCGCCGCCATGTTGTATAGATGGTGTGTGTTTCTCTGTGAAAGCGAAACTACTTTGTTTGGCCTTCCAGAAGAGGATGATATCTGCCTCGTCATGCCTGGAGCTGATCCGTGCTGGTCACTGAGGAAATACATCAACTTTGCACAGTGGATCGCCGAATCGGCTTTCACCGTGGACGAAGCGGAGTCCAGCCCGGAGTCTTCATATGTGGTGGCCGCAAGCGCAAGGTACGTTCCTTGTAAAAATCGACGCGTTTCAGAAGGCGGGGCATAGAGGAGAAAAGATAATGTACAGTATGTGGAAAATAATGATTTTTGAACCTTAAACTACATAAACACATTTCATTACATAAAAATACACAAAATAACGTTCTTTTTAGCACCATCATATGACCCCTTTAATATGGGGTATTCCTCTCAAAAGATGCAATTTGGGATGCCAGCCCTCATTTCCCCAGTTGCTGTCTTTCTGTGCTGTCGACTGTCTTTCTATTAGTCACTGATCTCTTCTTGGTTGCCAGCCAGCCTGTTCCTGGCAGTCCCTGGCATAGCCAGATACAACAGGTGAAAAATACATCCTACGTATGCGCTGGGATGCATCATCAGTGGTGATTATTATTATTATTATTGGTATTCAGTTATTAATAAAGGTTATATTATCAATGTTGAAAACATTTATTTATTTATTTTTACTATTTATTATTTTGTGGAAACCATAATAATTTTCCCCCTTCAGGATTATTTGATAAATAGAAAGTATAGAAAATGCAATAAAATAGAATAACAAATCTTTAAAATAGTCTGGATTAATAGCAACTAAAAAAAAAACAGCTTTTTATCGCATGGATAAATATCATTTTAAAATATTTTGAAACAAAATATTTTAATTTTATTTTAATTGTAATAATATTTCACAATATTACTGCTTTTACTGTATTTTTGACAGTTCTGAGAGATAAAAATATGAAATAATATAGGCACAGGGGTTGGCCTCTGGCATGATATAGATTCTCGTCATAGGCGGAGTTTGGGGGGGAGCAGACGAGAGCCAATAATGATTTTGTCTGAGCTATGAATAAAATATAAAAAAAATAATAATTTATATTTTCTAATTTTATTTGTATTATCTTGTTATTTTAGTGGATAGAATAAGTAGCCTACCCTTTGGGCTAAATTAATTTCTATGACATTTAAGCCCCATCAGCGTGAGCCCCGACTGGTCATCATGATTCTTAACTTGTTGTGACAGGCTACATTATTTTCCTGCTTTAGCAAGTTACCTGAATAATGGAAATTAAATGTATATTTTAATAAACCAGGGTCTACTCTTATTTGTGTGCACTCTCAATATCAACAAAACGTTGTGCTTTTATAAAGTAAAGAAAATAAACATGATGCGCTTTCTGCTGTCTCATCTTGAACAGGAGCGCTTCACACAAAAAGAACCAAAACTCAGCGAATACATGCCTCACAGATCATATATATATATATATATATATATATATATATATATATATATATACTCTTTGTACAGCAGTTATTGTTCATTCTATATATATATATATACTCTTTGTACAGCAGTTATTGTTCATTCTAAATGTATTTTTAATGTAGAATATGTGTTACATAAATACATGAACTGAGGAACATATAAAAAAGTGCTCGTGGCTCATCTGCCAGTGGGTGCCATAGCCCTCCACGCATAAAAGTGAAACTCCACCTATGGTTCTCGTTGACCTTATGAACATGCATATGGAATGAGAATGATGTGAAATGCTGAAAGTGAATGATGCAAACTCTGGAGACTAAGATTCAGAGGCTTATCAGTCTTTAGCCTCTAGCATTAGAGATGCCAGCTCCATAACCTTGGCCTGTATCACTGGGCAGTGTGAAGCATAGGGCACATCACACTGTGCCTAAAGCCTTGTATCATTTTCAGACATTCATTCCATGATTTCTTTTCCTTTCTACCCTTGTCGTGCCTTCTGGCATAACTTAAAATGTCTGACACAGAGATGAGCCAAAGGAGCATTCATGCTATTATGATTGTTTCCCCTCTCTCCTTTTTCAAACCAGCTGGCCCAGGGGAGGCTCTGCTGACCTATACCCAATTGACCGGTGACCCCTTTCATTTTCATGTTTAGCAATAACACAGTAAAATAATCCTAATCTTTGTAAATGTATTCAAGGCTAAGGTTCAGAAATGACTAGGATTCAAATGGCATGCAGCCTCCCAAAGCTATTCCCGGGTAATTATAGACTTGGATAGACTTTATATCAAATCCAAGTTAGTGACTTTGTTGATTCTCAGAGAAGCTATTTTTTCTTTCTCCCACATGCCTCACCTCACTGAGCTTAAGTTCACTCTTGTTGTTATTATTATTTTTATTATAAATTTCTTTTTTTTTTTTTTTTTTTTTTTTTTTTTAATAAGGGTTGTTTGCTAATGCGAGCATCACCATTGCTGTTGCTCATTACTTACTACAGAGACTTGAACAGACATCTAAACAGAAATATTAAACTTTGGATACTTTTTACAGTTTACACTATGTACCATCAATAACAGGAAAAATATGGCAACATGACAATATGGATACAAATGAAAGAACAAATAACACATACTGTATACAAAATAATAATAATAATAATATATTAGATAATAATATAGATAGATAGATAGATAGATAGATAGATAGATGGATGAATGGTATATAAACCTAGTAATGTGTGATGAATTTAGACAATTATTTAAAATATAATAGTAATTGTACTTTTATAACTTTTTACTTTCTATTTACATTATTATTACATTATTATTACATTATTGCATTATTTATTATTATTGCATAATAATAATAATAATAATAATAATAATTGAGCATTAAAATATATGACCAATTAACTTTTATTGTAACATATTGTAACATCTTTGTTTTTTTATTTTTTTTTTTTTTTTTTTTGTTAATAATTTTTAAAACCTATTTCAAAGAGGATCCATCTTATAACAACATTGAATTTAAATTAACTTATTATCACAGTATGCCTTAGTTTGGACTTTGTTTTCTGTTTCCATTGAGTTGGTTGTCATGTTTATTCATTTGATTATTTTCAGGTGTGTCTCATTATGTGTATTTAGTTCAGTTCTGTGTTGGTTCAGTTGTCCAGTGTTGTCAGTGTATGGTTATGCTTCTTCGTTTACCAGTGTATTTACTTATGGATTTATTAATGACTGTTTGAACCGTAATCTTCCTTATCGTGCATGGTTTACAACCATTTGTGACACTTATAACAATCATCACATAATTGTTTTAATAAATTCATTAAAATAATTATAATAAATGTCACATTTATTCAGTGTGATCTCCAAATGTTGCATTCATTGCAATCGTTATTTTTATGGTTTAAGCAGTTTTAAATAGTCTAAACAGTTGCCTATTAATCTGAAATATTAATATGCATAGATACTGTATAATGTGAAATAGTTCAGAAGTTGCATTTTTTTTATATATCAATAATTGGAAAAAGCAATGCATTATTTTTCACAGCACTACACTGTACATTATACTGTGTATTAGGTCTGGTAATAATAATAATAAAAAAATGTAGTGTGCATCTGTTATCAACAACATTTTAAAGCCTAAGTCAGCTGTGATTTTTCAGCAAGTTTAGGTCATTATTTCTGCAAGAGCTGATACTAATGCTACATCAGCTAAAACTGCATTTTTATACCTTCAACAAGGTACTTTGAATGGTACATTGTGACAAGCAAGCCAAGTATAACAAATAAGATTTATTACCAAATAAAGGTTTAATTTAGAAGATGTTTTAGCAACTTTCTGAGCATCCGGACAGGTTCTGCACCAGAAATATACATAGCGGATGCGAGAGACTGCCATATGCACATTTCTTGTTGTTCTCTTGCAGTGTCTCATTTGAGAGCATCTCAAATACCTCTAAAGCACAGCCCTTGGTTGTTGAATCAGGCAGATTTACATTTTTAATGATGCATTAATTAGAGAGAGGAGGATCTAATGACAAGGTATGTATTGTTCAGAGGAGAAATGGCTAGATAAAATGCTTGGTTGCTTTCCACTGCTTTTACAGTGTGTTTGTCATGTGTCAGTGTGTGTTCCTCAGTGAGCTCACAAAATGTCTCAACAGACTCTTCATCATTTATCTGAGGTCACTGTAACTCACTTCAAGGCTAACAACACTCATCCTGCTCTTTATACTCATGTACACTTTACCCAATAGGCTTCAAATTTGCATACTAACATCTGGTAAACATCTTAAAGACCTCATGAATTAAAAAATTTAGTTTTTTTTTTTTTTTGGCAGTGTTTAAACCATTCAGTACACATGCTCTCTCCTAGAGATGGTGCGCTCATGCACACTCAAATTGCACACACATAAGGCCGCCTCACATACAGCTAATGGAATCAGGCTTGGGCTGTTTGTTATATATTGTGCAATACTTGACCACCTGTAAAAATAAAAATGCACTGCATGAGCAAACATTTAGGTATATATTTAGATATATATTTTTGAAAAAAGTTAAAAAAAAAAAAAATACTGTCCCTCCACCCCTCAAATTAACCCAAAATTATCACTATAAATAATTCTACATGATAAAAAGAAGGATTTTTTATTTTTTTTTTAAATGACATCGATAATTTTACTGGCAGATACTGCTTCCTGTGATGATGACTGATGAATGGCTCCAAAAATCCTGATCAGAGCACCCTTAACTTTTGGTGTTCCCAGTGGCCAGCCTACAGAAAAAAAAAAAAAAATGCTTATAACTTTATTGTTATGCTATATTAATACCAAAAACTGGATTCAGTCTTTTTATTAACTTGTTTTCTTTCAATTAGCCCAAGTTTTGTATTTAAAATTTATTTTTATAAATTAATTATAGTACTCATCAAAAAAATCAAAAAAAAAATAAAGCTTTTTTCACTCAAAAACTTGCATCACAAGTGTATAAACGTGGGGGGTAATTCCACCAAAAGTTAAAAAAATGTATACCCTGTGTAAGAAAAGTCAGTAAGTTTTAGTAAACTCAATAACATTAACAATTTGCGGAAAAATAAAATCCTCGCCAGGTCAAAATGACCACCATAACATGAAGGTTAAGATTTCTTGCATACTAAAAAGATGTCTTACATACTTGTTTTTCACTGTACTTTAAAGGAGACATATTATGTCCCTTTTTACAATATGTAATATAAGTCTCTGGGGTCCCCACAATGTGTCTGTGAAATTTCAGCTCAAAATACTCAACAGATCATTTATTATATCATTTTGAAAATTCCCTTTTTTGAGTGGAAGCTTTTTCGGGCCTGTTTCTTTAAATGTGAATGAGCTGCTGCGCTCCGCACCCTTTTCCAGAATAGAGCTGTGCCATTACAGCTCGGACCTGCTAAAAGCATCTGTTTTGGTTTTGATTATCATGTTTATCGTGTTTAAATCATGTGTTTTAAAGCAGGGGTGTCAAACTCAATTCCTAGAGGGCTGGAGCCCTACAGAGTTTAGATTCAACCCTAATTTAACACACCTGATTCAACTAATCAAGTCCTTCAGGCTTATTTGAAAACTACATGATATGTGTGTTGGAGAAGGGTTGGAACAAAACTCTGCAGGGCTCCGGCCCTCCAGGAATTGAGTTTGACACCCCTGCTTCAAAGGCCTATCATTATCAGTCAAGTCTCTGCAAAATCACCATTTATTGAGAAACTTTGTGCTGTCAACCACAAACAAATTCCTGGAAAAGCAAGAGAAAATTTTACAAAAGCATTTGATAAGGGACACTCCCTTATCAAATCAAAAATCCATCCATTCCCTGCAGCCGGGCTCCTGGTCACATTTGATGAATCATCTAATCCTCTTCAGCAAACCTGCTTTGGGTACCAAGCTGGGTGAGATGCTTGCAGATATCTTCCCGTGCCAGCTTGCACATTTATCACATCTTCCAGCATCCTTAGCAGCCTGTCGATAGGCTACTCCGTTCCCCAAATGGACTCGCCAATTACAGGCCTGAACTTGGCAACGCTGATTTACAGTGTCAGCGTGCCGCTGCTATCTGCCTGTGTTATGATCCTCCCCGCCGTGCTCCGGTGGCCAAGGCATGCTCTGTCTCGCTTGTAATTCTGTCTAAAACAGCACCTGTGAGTTTGTGCCTCTAAAGCATTGGCCTTGGCACCGCTGTGGAGGACTGATACTCAGACACACACAATCTCGCACAGACCGAGGGAAAGCCAGAGCTGTGTCTGAGCTTGATGAGCCAGAACAGGCAGAAAATACATTGTAGATACGGCATAAAATACATTGTTATCTGATAGGACTTTTCCAATTACCTGCCACTGGAAGTTAAGCTTTGATTGAGGGCACTTGCTGGGTTTTCTCATCCCCGGCACACCCAGTCCTGATGAAATCAGGAGATTGCTTTGTTTTATTGATAACTAACCTTATACCCCATTCTCTGGACATATAATTTACATTACTTGAAAGTATAAGAAATGAAAGTCGGCAAAGGATGTGTATTGGCAATGCTATTACAATATTTATTGCTTCTATATGATACGTTACAAAACTATGTATCTTTGATTAAATCTAAATGTCCGGTTTGCACTGCACACAACCTTTCTGTCCCATCCTTGCTTTAGAAATCCCATGAAGCACTAGAATCCTGCCTAGACTGGTGGTTCTAGTGAGTCACATCAAAAAAATACAATTTGTAATACATTGTAACCAACATTGTAACCAACAATGAAAAAAGGCATTTATTTAGCTAATTAATAATAGCTCATATTAATTTTAATATATATATATATATATATATATATATATATATATATATATATGTGTGTGTGTGTGTGTGTGTGTGTGTGTGTGTGTGTGTGTGTGTCATGATTACATTCAGTTTAGTTCAGTTCCTGTCATGTCTGTTATGAGCTCTCATTAGTTACCATGGTTTCTGATTAGTTAATCCTTATCCAGCTGTTTCTGCTTGGTTCCCTCATTTATCATGTGTGTACTTAAAGGCCTGATTCTGTTCTATCCTTCGTCGGTTATTAGCTTATGTTATGTGTTGTACCAAGTCAGAATTCTCAGTAAAGTCTATTTGGAATTACCATCTTCGTTTGCTGTCCTTATTCCTCAAACCCGTGACTATATATATATATATATATATATATATGTGTGTGTGTGTGTGTGTGTATGTTACAATTTATTTTAACATTTACTAATATATTAAAACAAAATCAAAAGTTGTATCTGTTAATACTGTTTGACTGTCCTGGAGCCATTTACTAGTTAGATACAAAAATGGTTCGCTCATATTACCATAAATAGGTGAATGGGCAACGTGCAGTATTACAGAAAAAAAAAAAAATCTGCCTTGTAAACAAAATCGCCATTGCGTTGCTGCAGCTCCAGTTGGTAGAAACAGTCACTGTCCTCAGATGCGATTATGACAACATATGTACATTGGCTGGTCCAGCCTAACATGCAGGCTTTTTAAATTCTATTTGAGCATTAGAAAATACACGTATGAGACAATTGTCAGATTTTGTTGCTGAGTATGATTGTTATTGAAATGTAAAACAGCTGATGATAAACTGACTGAATGTCCTCCTTGAACTTGATGAATGCAATGTGAAAGTTAACATTACTCATAGTTAATGAAGTCTGTCAAATTCTGCTTTGAATTTATTACTTTATGCCATTCACATGTGAAAGCGAAGAAGAAATATATGAAGCAGTAATAAGAGATTTAGCAAAATCTCTGCAAAATCAATTTCTACAGGTCTACAGTGAAATTAGTGTTTTTCAAATCTTGGCCTAGTTTGAGACATTGCTGAGATCTCTGAAAGAGAAACATCTATTTAAGCAGACGTCTCCATTTGCTCTCTGTTTAATCTCATTGCTGCCATGAATAAACAATTAAGATATTCAATTGTGATTTATTTATTTTTTTCCTGTGGGAGGTAAATAAAAAAACAATAACACACACATTGCTGTCATTATAGGCTGCTGATTTTGTTGTCTATTTCCATAGCTCTCAGTTACCTAAGTAATAAATGATCTGGAATGAAATGCATGGACTTGCATAATTTAGAACAATTGATTCCTTTTTACAAAATTAAGAATATTTTCTCGAGTCACAGACTCAGTATATCTTAATTTTAACAAATCAGCTATGCGTTATGTAAGGTGATTTGCTTAGCACCGTTTAATTGGAGTTTTTAAATTAAATTGGCTCTCTTGAGGCATACTGTTAAGACAAACATCCGCGACAAAGTTGATACTTAAACGAAGCATAACTGAGAATTCCATTAGGTCTTCAGAGCTATTCTTGCAACTTTTTCTACCAGTTTCTGGAGGTCATTTTGCGGAGCCATCAAATGTAAAATGCCTGTGGAGTGAATGACAGCCAGTTTCATATCATCATTCATTCTCACATCAAAAATATCTTTTGCAGTGCACAGTAGGGCTTTAATGGGGAAATAAGCGAGAGCATAAGCGAATGAACATAAGCTAAAACATTATTTTTAAAAGATAGATGTTCATATTACAGCAATGAAATATTGATGTGCTTTCCGAAAAACTTCACTTGAGAAGAAAAAAAAATAAAAATAAAATGTGATTCTTAACAAAATTGAAGGCAGGGAATCTATCTTGTCTCCCTCTGATAAAGACGTAATTGATTTGTGAGGGGTTATGCTGATGCCTGGAAGATAATTAATTTTGTGATGAATAAGGATTTTATTTTATTGTGTCTTTTCCCCTCTAATTTCCCTTGTAACTAAAGCAGAGCAGACGTGTAGTCATTACTCTCTCATTTTTAGAAAGAGTGACATATCAAGAAAATCTGACTTTTCCCAGTTTTAAGTGCTATAATCAGGTCCCAGGTGCATCTACCAACCAAGGAAACGTGAAAAAGATTAATCCAGTAACTTTGTTTTGATAAGCCTTTTTCTGCAAGCGAGCGCGTCAGATTTTGCTCCCTTGGTGATGTGGCAAAGGGATCTCATTATAATATTACCGCCCTTTAATCTGTAATTTTACACCCACGGCGCCATCATTTTGATTTTGCAAGCAACAACAATGTACCAGTTCTAATGCCATGGTGAAAGTTTGAGCAAAACATACTGTACTTACTGTTCTGCCTTTGGCTGCAAAGACGACAACAGAACACTATTTAGAGTCCCAGACTCAGAGGAGACAAGAAAGAAGTGGATTTATTGATTTATTTACTGTATATTGTTGCTGCCACACAGATCTAAAATAAGCATGCAATTTATTTCCCAGCTGTTTACCTTCACAGACATAACCAACTGTTTTTGTAACTCGTGTGTTTTTAACGTAAACTTCTGTGTGAAAGAGAACTTAGTTTAGTAAGTTACTCACATGCTCTGTCCATGTGCTTCGGATGTGTGCTCTCAGAAAACCGTATATCAGAAGTTTAAACTCATGGTTTAAGGGTGCTTTCACACTTTAGAGTGCTTTCCACATTTTAGAGTGGCCTTGTGGCCAGCCTAAGGCACACCTGTGCAATAATCATGCTGTCTAATCAGCATCTTGATATGCCACACCTGATATCTCAGCAAGGGAGAAGTGCTCACTAACACAGATTTAGACAGATTTGTGAACAATATTTGACAGAAATAGGCCTTTTGTGTACATATAAAAAGTCGTAGATCTTTGAGTTCAGCTCATGAGAAATGGGGGCAAAAACAAAAGTGTTGCATTTATAACTTTGTTCCGTGTATATTTAAGTTCCCTATACCTACCCTATTTTTTTACCCTGTTTAAATGCATCCATGAGTTTTCTGAGCTGAATGACAGGTAACACATCACAATATTTTCCTTCTGTACATATTTTAGATCTTCTTTTGTCTCCAAGCCAGAACTCAAGATCAGTGTAAGACTATAGACACCCAGGAAGACGCATGCCATGATATTTTTCAGCAATACAATATACTGCTGAATCCTTGTGAATGAGAACCACTTTGATTTCTCCAAATATAAGTCCCTCATCATCGTCACTGATCACAATGAACATGTTTTTTTTTGTTTTGTTTTTTTGTATTGTGTACCCTTCACAGCTACATCATGAGCTATTAGCGTGCTTACAGCCTCAAAATCATGTTGTGCAACTGCCTCTCTGATATCATCATTGTAGTCTCCTGAGAAAAAAATGGTGTGCCCATCTTCACTTAAACAGCTGGAGGGAAGAATTTTGAAGCACTCAAAAAGGGCTGCAGAAGCTGTTGTCTCACTGCAAGAGTAGAGCAGGCATTCTAAAGTTCCCCTTTTTTTCTCAAACACTGTTTAAAATATGCGTGTTTGCTCTCATATCTTAAAGTCCATAGATGAATAAATGGCCCAAATTGGACAATGAGCCCTGGGTAAAGACCGACATAATGATGTTTGGTCTTCAGTAGGTGATCAGGAAAGGCTTGTTGTTGGCAATGCAAATATTCATCGATAATAACTCTCAGATAGGTTAAAGTGACCAGTTGAAATG
This sequence comes from Cyprinus carpio, assembly GCF_018340385.1. NCBI lineage: Eukaryota > Metazoa > Chordata > Actinopteri > Cypriniformes > Cyprinidae > Cyprinus > Cyprinus carpio. The sequence continues at coordinate 7,119,235 of NC_056589.1, read as the reverse complement.
GCTGATGCACAAACGAGCTCCTAATAATATGTCATAATAAGTTGCAATACTTTATTTCATTGTCACCTCAATTTTCTATTTTGTCTCCAATCAAGACAGGCAACATTCTGAGCAAAGACCAATTTTACACAGCATGCCCCTCCCCCCAACCCCACTAATCATTGTCATAATCATCGTTACCAAGATACTTGAACTTATTTATCCTCTGATTCCACAACATTCAGCTAAACTGTTTATTTACCTTAAGATGGCTAATGTACAATGCCAGATCTGAGGATACAATACCCTCAAAAAGATCATGGCCAAGACAAGGAGGTAACTCTGGCTGACAAACATGGAAGTTTGTGAGTGTATTAAATAGAAGAGTCAAATTTAATGACCCCACTGGATGATGACTGTCTGAACATGATCACTGTATGACTGCATTGTGTGTTTATTGCCCTTGACAAGAGGATCTGCATTGAATTCTTTGGTGATCTCACAATATCTGCAGTAGTATGAACTCATGCTGAAATTCTCAACAAAGCCTCCTATGTTATGTGAGCCTAGTGTCACACAAAGTTCCCTTATAGATGTCTCCAATTTTTTTTTTCTGTGTGTGTGTGAATATGTATCTATCTATATATCTACCTACCTATATATATATATATATATATATATATATATATATATATATATATATATATATATATATATATATATATATGGGCTCTTTGAATCTGATGGCTCCTCAGCATCCATGAGGAGGCCTTACATTGTACCAAGATGTGCACTTGTTGTACACTTCATAATCTCAGTGGATGCAGTTGTATATTTGTGTATTGTTTGCTTATAAATACTGAGTATTCAGACATTGTTGTGTTTGCATACCATGCAGCAGGAAAGTAGGTATTTTTGGACACAGGGGTAGAGTTGTTAACACGTTGCATCACATTTGGTTGTGTACTATTTGCTGGAGGATTGACCTCTATGAACCGGCATACTGTGTGAGTCAGCTGCCTGAAAATTTCACCACAAACCACAAACGTAAACATGAGGTCCTCCCAAACCAATACAGCATCGCCAACTCCGACATATGAACCCACAAACACACCATACACTCTCATCTGAGAAGCTAACAGAAAACCGAGGGACTCGTCTGTAGGGAGAGGAAACCATTTTTCACTCTCGCTCTCCAGGGAGATAACCTTGTATAGACTGTCTATGCTCATTAAGAGTACCGCCTCCCGCAGGAAGAGCTCTGCCTCCCCCTCAGGAAGAGCTGCTTTCAGTTCACTCCTGCATATCCCGCTCCACTGTGTAAACATGCTTCTCAGTACTTATTATTGGCTGGAGGTAAAGACACCCTTTTATTTATTTGGTATATTGAGCTCACAGCTACAAATAAAATGTGTATGTTTTGAATATGCAAAGTCCTATTGATTTGAGGTTTATTTCAATAAAAAATGCTTTTATTGTATTAGTGTGAATAATTGTAATCATACAAGTATTAATTAATTTTTATTATTATTATTGGACACCGGTTAATTAATTTATACAATATGATAACACAGGCTTAACCCAGTGCCCCAGACTATACTATTTAAATAGATAAGTATTTAAAAAAACTATATATATTTATTTTAATTATTCCAATTTAGCATTTGCAGATTGAGTTTTATATTCTATGAATATTTTTAATGGTTTATTTTTTTCTTTTTTTTTTGTGAAATTTAGTTAAAGTTATGTAATTTTGTGAATTTTAAAATTTTATAAATATCTTTCGCTTAATTTTTTTGTTTGTTTTAGTTAAGGGATATCACATCCAATAAATATGTTATTTGCATTATATTCTACTCTAATTATTTCTATTTTTTTTTAGTTTTGTTTTTACTTAAAGCAGTCATATGATGCTATTTTCAAAACTCATTATTTTGTGTATTGTATATAGTTAGCATGCTTTAATGTTCAAAAAATACATTTTCACGTACGGTTTCTCATTGCAGATTTATGCACAGTCTTTCTAAAATGCGTCGATTTCTACAAAGCCCCTCCTTTGAATTGTGATTGGCCGAACATCTCAAGCACTGACCCAGTGCATTGCGATTGGCTGAATTCAAGCATTTGTCAAAATCAAATGTAGCAAATGTAATGGTCATCAGTTTTACAATGTGCTTCAGCTCTTGTTTCCAGAACTGAGGATACTAAGTTTGTAAACATAAATCCTATTGTAGAACGAGACGTGGACACAGCACCAAACTCCACTTTTGCAGACAGAAAACATATTACGTGCTGAAAAGTGCCATATTGTCCTAGCAAGATAATTGGGCCTTTCTGCAAAGCTTTCCCAGCAAACATGTCCAATGACAGTACACCATACCTAAACGGGTCCAGTGGCGGGCTTGCCCAGAAGTGAGGCCCACAGCTGGCAGTCCCAGCCCACACTATGGGACTGCCCACATTAATCCCAGTGTGGGCCAGACATGACCCTGTTAGAATCCTGGGCAGTTTTCTTCCTTACCATAGGGATGCAAGAGTGTTTTAAAGGAGAGTCAGCAAGCAGCTGTAGCCAGCATGGCTCACCTGCTGTCGTTGTTTCCTGCAGGGAAATCTGTCATTCAAGCCCAGTCTCCCATGATTTCAGGAAAGTTGTTAATTTTTTTTTTTTTTTTTTTTTTTTTTTTTTATTTACTCCATAAATTGTGCTTCACACACAGTCGTGGAACATATGTGGGTAAGGGGCCACACTGATTCTTAATCGCAACCACAAAAAAAAGCTCAAAAAATTGCATGTACTGTTCTGGAACAGTGCTGTAAATAAATGTTAACCACTGATTCTTAATTGCGTCCACTTTCGGAAGTTCAAAAAAGTGCTTGTGTTTTTGCATAGATACACAAACGTCTCCATGACATGGCAACAACAACACCACTATGATACCTGAAACCATGCCTTCTTTCTTTGCGTATCCATTTGGGTGGTATTATGCAAACATTTCCACATAGTGACATAGATATTTGAGGGAGAATTCAATTGAGACATTTTTGGCCGGTTTGGATCAGTCTTCTCTTTTAGTTAGAAAAAAATCTTTTTGTGGGAGACTTTGAGGTTTGTAACTTTGCAGATTTTATGCATGCATAAACGGCTACAAAACAAGAAGTTACAAAAAGTAAAAGGAAAGCATGAAAACACATCATATGACCCCTTTAATAACCCTATGTGAACGATAAATAATATGTTTCTTTATGTGGGTAAGACAAGTAATGAGTGTTGTTGCATAAATGTACCTTTAATGTTTTTTTTTTTTTTTTTTTGCAAAAGTTCTGTCTGAAATGTTCATCTAAAATTAGCATTTTTATAAGGTTCGCATGCTTAGGTTCCATTACTTTAATGGCAATGTATAGGTCCTATACCCTTTTCTTTGCCATTGAGGTGAAATAACTAAACATAAATATAGGAGCATGATAAAAATGCTCATTTTAGACAGCTCTTCATATATATATATATATATATATATATATATATATATATATATATATATATATATATATATATATATATATATAATATGAGGTTATTCACAATCAGTTTACAGCCACGTCTGCCTGTTATACAGCTCACACCAGTCTCTTTTTAATGTCTGTATTAGTCATATGAGTCACAAACCCTCAGTGGGTCCAGCAGTTATAAATACAAAACTATGTTCAAAACCAATTTAATTTACCGTAGTGTTGATTGGAAATGAGATTTGCTTGGCAGTTAGTAGAAGGATTGCACTCTTACTGGAGATTTCATCATAATTAAGGTATCATGAATATACCACACCAAGGTTATCATCAAAAATAAGAATGCATCATGTTTGCTACAACAAAAGCACAAGAGAGCACATAAAAGAAAATGTTAACTAACCACCATGACTACATATGCATGTAGTCTACCAATGTTCTCTCCGGTGTTGTTTATATGCTTCAGTAGAAGTCATGTTAGGAATAATGTTAAATATAATGTTCAGGAAGTTGTGTGCTTGTGTGTTTAATTGTTAAATTTGCACTGAAATAATATGCTTCTCAGAAAATGTTGAGAAAATGAGAAAACACTTCCCAAAAAAAAATCAGAATGCTCAAACAGTGGGTGGCCACTTCTACACTTTATTTCAAGAGCAAAAAATACTAATTTACTCATGGTTGTTGTAGCCAGTGAGGAATGCTGTGCAATACAGAAATATTTTTAATTTTATTTTTAATTTTGGTAACATTGTACATTATGGTAGTGCCTCTCTGCTATCTTTGCCCATGGTGGTTGGTAATCTTGGATAACTGCCCAGAATAAACAAAATATTGGGGGAAGGGTGTGAACAGAGATGGAGGTGATCTCTTAAATTCAATCTTTCTTAAATGTGCTTGAGAATTTGTCACACTCAGCATTGAATTTATCATTCACCTGATCAGTATTCACCATGAATGTTCAGGAAGATAAACTGTCTGTCCAGCCATCTGTATGCTGTAGCTGAAGCGTTTGGCAAGCTTCTGAAATGAGGAGGCAAAGTTACTATTATTCATTTATAATCAACAGTGAGCTTCTTTTTGGATCATTGCTCCATTAAACGCTGAAAGTGTAATGCTGGTCATAGTTCACAGTGATCATATCAAGTAATTTCAAATTCATTTCCATTCATTTGTGACTAAAAGTGATGAAGTCTGAGTGGCTGAGTTGTTTTCTTTATAATTAGTCAGTCCTTTTCCACCAGTTTAACCCATTCAGGTGGGTTGACATGTATGAAATGTAGGCATTATTACATTGACAAGGGAATCAGCCAATCACAGTGATATAGAGATCTTAGCTAGTATTTTGTATGTCTTTTGTCTTAATGCAATATGATGTTATTTGAATTTATATAAATCGGTATATAATGATCACACAGTCTTGTCATATTGCCATGATAATGCATTTCTCTTGCAGAATATAATTCATATGGAAACTGTATTAATGTCAGAAGTATCTGGTTTGGTGCATTCTGAGGGCAACAGGTCCAGCCAGCACATGCGTGTCAGGGCAGGCCAGCCAATTTGGAATGAAGCACTTGAGGCCAGGTCAAACTCTTTTTGCCCTTTGAGACTTTTTGAAGAGAAGTTTTGTCAACCAAAAAAAAAAATCTTTTATATATTATTAAAGATAATATTTGCTGTAGTACTGTGTTTTTTTTGGTCATTAGATCTAGATTAAAAACACATCTCTTTGGCCAAGCATTCAAATAATGCATCTCATAATTTTGGACTGCAGTTATATCTGATCAAATGTGCATTATTGCTCTTTAGCTTGGGTTAAACTAATTAATTTTACTTGGCTGGAACAGCAGCTACGCTAATTATGTCTCTATTTGTTTCTCTGTTTTGCTAGCTAGGATTTACATCCCGTGGTAACTAGGATTTACACAAGCTCCAGTCTGGATCCAGAACACCTGAGAAAAGATGATGCCAACCCCTCAGTGGACCTCAGATGATGCTAACCCAGAGACAACATACAGAACTACCACATTTTGCTATAAGTTTGATTGCATAATTGCTGTTAATAGTGTTAATCGTCTGTCTGTTTACGTCTTTTATTGATTTTTCTGAACATTTCTACCGTATGCAGATAAACTGACAGTCACCACTGATAAACTACTACTAAATATTGTAGAAACTTAATTTTCTGTAAAGTTGCTTTGCAATGATTTGTATCATAAAAAGCGCTATTCAAATGAACTTGAATTGAATTGAATCATTAAACTCCATGAATTGTAGGATTTTTCACAGCTACTTGAGCAAGTGCAATTTGCGAACCTAATTCAAGAATATTTGTTGTATTTATTTATATAATTTAGTTTTTATCTTTGTTTTAATAGTTTTAATTTGTTTTATTTTTACTAACTGTAATATGTTTTGAAATTTTCATTATTATTATCATTATTATTATTATTATTATTATTATTATTTTAAAATATGTATTTATGTTTATGTTTAGTGTTTTTTATTTATTTATTTATTATCAGTTTTTGATTTGGTACTTTTACTACGTAAAGTTAAACTAAATGAAAATGAGATATCGTGCATGTTCATTATCGGGATATATCATATAACTGAATACTGGCACATGTCTATAATGTAGTGATTTTTCATTCATATCTTCTCTGACTCTGGATGATGTCTCTCGTCATTTTAGTTTAAAAGATTTTATACATGTCAGTTAACATTAATTTATTTACTTATTTAAGTTTAGTCAATTGCCAAATCTACACTCTGAGTCAGAGTCAATAAATGATTACTTGACAACCTGATCTCTCAACAGAGCAGCAATTTATCTATCTGTCTGTCTGACCATCCATTTATTTACATAATTATTTCATGCAATTTCATCTTAGACATTTTATGTTTAGCTATCATATTGCATATGTTTGATGTTATTTTATTTAACATAGAACATAAATTGCAAGTGAAACATCAAAGCCAAAATGCAATTTCCTTTAAAATGATGGAAATAAAGCGCACAGTTTTCTCCAGCTAATCTGATAATGTAGTGATTGATTTTTCATTCATATCTCCTCTGACTCTGGATGTTGTCTCTCATCATTTTAGTTGCACCAAACCCTGATGCATGTCACAGCAGGTGTCAACGTAGAGTAGAATGGGTCATAGATATATTTTTATTATTCATATAAACTGTGAGGTCTTTTCAGCTACAAACCTGGTCTGGAATGACCCATCAAAACTATTGTGACCTTCACAAAGAAGCGTGATTTTAATCTCAAAGATCCTCAGTGCTTTCTGTCCAAGTTCTCCATAATCATTACTAGTGCTTGGCGGAGCGTGCGTTGAAAGGCTTTAGCAGGTAAATCTAGTACAATGGGATAACAGTGACAGTTCATCAAATTAGTCTACATGTGTAAAGCCTGACAATGAGTAGAATGAGCACAGGTGCTCTCATATTCCATATTGAATGACACATAATATTTTCAAATTTTCTCCCAGCAGGTAAATGTTGAATTAAGATTTAAAGGGGTCATATGATGCTTTTTTAAAGATCATCATTTTGTTAATTTGGTGTAACAATATGTTGACATGCTTTAATGTTCAAAAAACACATTATTTTTCAAATACTGTACATTATTGTAGATCCTCTATGCCCTGCCTCTCTCAAACACATAGATTTCAACAAAGTCCCTCCTTCTGACAAGCGCAGTCTGCTCTGATTGGCCAACTGACCCAGTGCATTGTGATTGGCCGAACACCGCAAGCACTCGTCGGAAATGTAACGCCTCTTTCCATAATCGTAAGCTTCATCTTCCAAAATAAATGTAAAGACAGTTAATAATGTCCTTAGTTTTACCATCAGTTCAAGCCCGAAAGGGGAACAGAGTCGCGTGACAGACACAGTGATGAAGCTCGTGTGTGTTTGCAGCACACAAGCCACGGACAGTTAAGACAGCTGACTCCACTGTGTGACCCTTGTCTCTCTCTCTCTCACACACACACACACAAACAAACGACGCGCAAAACTCCACATTTGAACAGTCAATAGCAAATACTTAAACTAATAACAAAACATACTTACAGTAGCTGATTCAGAAGCACCAGATTGTCGTAAAAGTCAGAATTACCTATTGGTTCACGAAATGATCGTCCATAAAATGCTTTGCCGTTCTGTTGTAAGTAATCTTAAAGATTCCTAAATGCATCTACTTTCGGAAGGCCAAATAAAATGCTTTTGCTTTTGCCTAGATACACACAGCATCTCCCTGACATGGCTGCTTCAACACTAACTGCAGTTACTGAAACCACGCCTTCTTTCTTTGCATGAACATTTGGGGGGCATTACGCAAATATTTCCACATAGTGACGTAGAGATGTGGGGGCGTGTTAGAACGAGCTGTTTTAGGGGGGCGTGGCAGAGTCTTAACTTTGATAAAGAATATCTCTTTGGATTTGAGACTTTAGTCTTTGCAACTTTACAGATCTTCTTCATGCACCAAGAGCTTGTAGCACTCCAAAGGGAGAGGAAAACTTGAAATCGCTTCATATGACCTCTTTAACAATGACTGACTGACTGACTGAAGAATTCTCTATGCTTTTGAAGATCAATAAAAGCTTGCCTGCTTTTCTATTTAGTTTGCCTTAATTTCTCTTAAATCAGACCTTACGGAAAGGATGTGTTCTGAAAGTGTTTTTTGGTCTCTTATCTTATTACACTTTGATTTGAACCTGGAATTGACAGGAAATCACTCACTCATTCACATTAGGCATAACAAAATAACTGCTTTTACTTAAGTAGTCAAAATCTCTGCATTTATTTATTTATGGCCAAACTTTATTCTCAGGAATCAAACTATGCATGGATTCACTATAAAATAAAGTTGCTTCATATAACCAATTGTTAATACTGCAAATTTCAAGGGCTGTCTGCAGGCTGGTGGTCACAGTCTATTAATCAATACGATATGAACTACACAGGCTACAGAGAGAATATTTTAAAGCTCTTCTAGTTGGAAAGAGCAAGAAAGCATTAGAATTCCCAAGTTATTTCCTAAACTTTTGTTGTCAGTGCCTTTATTAAAGGAGCAATACTGCATGCAGTTGAAACTGGTATGGCAATTCAGATCCAAAATATTGAAGAAAGCTGTTTCCATCACCCACTCCTTCCCAGACTCAAAGTTTACATGGGTTGCCAGTTTGAGAACATGCAACAACAAAAAGTACAAATGACAATGACAAGCGATGGGCCTTACACTGATTGTTGATCAGTTAACATATATGTTTGCAGTGTTTTTGGTATTTGAAAATCATGAACCAGCATACATAGACGTTTATGTCAGGTAGAATCTCTAATCTCTAATCTCGTTTGTTTGCTGGCCTCTATGACTGCAGCACTCTGTGTTTGTAAATGGCAACCCAGGATATTGAAATACTACTGGGTAAATTGGCAAACAAATATAATACGCTTGCTGTATGGTGATGTTATGTTTTAGTACACTAAATATGTTACATATAGCTCATTCAAGTTTCTCAGTCTCATGTTTGTAACTCAGAAACATGAAAGTTTAATGTAATGTTGTATCCATATAAAATAAGATGGAATATGAGTGTGCAGTTAAAATTTGTAATTTTAAGCATAGTTGTTTTTTTTTTAAATATTTTTTTTATTTTAGATTTTTATCACATAAAGTTCATTAATACATTTTAAAAATGCATGCTTTGGTGGTTGTTACTGACTGTGTTTACATTCATATGAAAATTCTGAATAATATCCCAATTTAGATATATTTGGAATATATATTCAACAATCTGTCGCCAAATAATGAGATAATTTCAGAGTATGTTAATATTAATTAATTAATTTGTTTGTTTGTTATGTATATATGTATAAGACCCTGTTGGCTTCTAGTCTGCAATCCTCGATGACTTCAGATAATTTTCGCAGTAGCTGGCCGTGGTGCCATCTGTTTTTGGGTCAGTGCCATTTTGCAGCTTAACACAATCTGCTGTAAACTGAGTTTTTGATGGCCGCAAAGCTGGCAGATTTCCTCTGAGTCCTACCAGAGATTCTGGGGGTTTGGGAGGGTGTCATACGTTGCACTGATTATGAAGCTCAGCCTTGCTTGAGATCCTCCACAGATCAGCCCATGTCATGATCCTATCAGTGGTGGCCTCCCAGGTTATCCATCTCCCTTGTTGGCATTGGCTTACGGCTTTGATCTTGTAGCCCTCCTTTTCCTCCCTCACAACTTCGGAAATGACAATTTTTTTCCCTTCTGTTTTTGAGGCTTTGAACCACATCTTAGGTGCTGTTCCCCAACCAAAGCCTGCTCTGCCTTGCTACACAATGTTGACAACCTCCTGGTGTTTCAGGCAAGTTATGGCCTGGTGTACTGCTTATGATGCTTTCTGTTTACTTTCCAGTCTGCACTGAGGCGTTGGTGCTTTGCTCCGCCAGATCCGGTGAGTCTTTTATGTCAAATACCAGCCTCACCTTCTCCAGTGTGTAGCCCAATCTGATGGAATTCATTGGAAGTCTCAGGGTGTTTCTTCTGAAAAGGGCTACATTTGACTGATATTGTGAAAGGCCCAGCCACTTCTGGATGTTCCTAGTTACCTACACAATCTGTATATGATATCAATAAAAAATATTTCGTCAGATTATATTTTTTAAGGCTTATTACTGCCATTTCCATAGACATCAGCATGTATTTTACAAACTATAAATGTATGGTTTTGCTAGTACTTATGTGTATTTAAATATCTGAAACCTAAAATAAGCAATATATGGTTGAAAACACTGAATATTTGTGATAATATGACAAGCGCTCAGCTTGTCCGATTTGGCCTCCTGCCAGCCAAAGCTTTAATTTAAATTCAGCAGTTGATGACATCACGCACTGAACGTCATCAATCTAATTACACTGGTGTGATCGTACGCTTCAGGAACCAGCCAAGACTGATGTTTTTCTTGGTTTGCATTGTTCACGAAAACCTACTAGTGAAGAGATACTGGCCATGAGTGTGCAATTTTCAGTCACTGTGGAGACTTGACTTCTGGTCAAAGAACATCTGTATTATAAGAATTCACTAGAATAGTGAAAAGAAACAGCTTTATTGTTTTGTTTTAGAATGGACACAATCACTGTTTTCTGTTATATTATAGTAGAACAACAAGGAAACCGAAAATGCTTTGCTCTTGGAAGACAGTATGATAGATCAGACTGTTCATTCATCAGTGTAGAAAATGTCATTGGACTGAAATGTGTATTGTTTCCACCATTTAGAATTTTCCAAAAAAAAAAAAAAATAAAAAAAAAATTGGTTACGTATGTAACTCTTGTTCACAGATGGAGAGAATGGAGATTTTATGTTGTGACAACATTAGGGGTCTTATTTGGGAACCCCAAATGTTCTGAGTTTAAGAGAAAAAGCCAATGAGAATTGGTGAGTGAACATCTCGAGTTACGAGTTATGTCGCGAAGACATTAGGGGTCCCTATGGAAAATGCCACAACCACTGCACGCCGTTACAGCTTGTGGTGCTGCAAATGTTGACAAGCCATGGCGTGTCAAGGCAAATGCAAACGCATAAGTCATAACCTTCCCAACGCCACAGAGGAAATTCACTGCCCTTGGAACCGAGAGGTCCTTAAAAGGTTTCTTAAAGAAGGAATTTTTTCAACCTCTAGAAAACAAGATTGCTTCGAGTTTTTTCTCTAAACAAAACAACCAAGTTCTTCAAAATTTTATTTATTTATTTATTTATTTTTTGAAACACAATGACTTTATTCTCTGAAAACATTTTATTTCATATTAAGTTTAATTTTAGTGTTTATTCTTGCTTTATAATGACTTTAATCTCTGGTTTTATTTTGTTTTTATTATTGCTTGGCCCTAATCCTGCTCCGTAGATTCAGACTACACTAGTTTTTTTTTTTTTTTTTTTTGCCCAACCTTTCACTCCTTGATTATTCATCACACTAGTCTTTGTAAGCTCATGTTCATCAGCACTGGATGTTTCATGAGGCCAGCTTTATGTTTGGTCCATTGAGCTGTGCAAAAAATGTCCTGTGATTAATGTTGTTAATCATCTCATTATTTCTTCTCAACAGGAGATTTCTCAAATGTTTATCACATTTTCTCCCATAGCTCAACTGCATCTCCTTTTCCCAAATCAGTTTATCATGATATAATCATATTAGGCTAAACAGGACTTTCAGCGTATACTATCTGAATTTTTAATGAAAGGC
>NC_056589.1:7078859-7106498 GCF_018340385.1 Cyprinus carpio | reverse complement strand
TTGTTTTCAGCAACTTTTACAGAATATTCAGGTTTTATTTCACAACACCCAATCAGTGTAGCATTCAGCCTTGTGTACAAAGGTATGCTGAGCATTCATGTATATTTTTTTATTTTAATTTTTTATTTTTGTCAAAAAGACCACCTTGAGGGCAATATTTTGTTGTAAACAACTGTTTAAGTGTTAACTTTTGTTGTCATCAAAATGTCATCCTGTCAGTTCAAAACAATGCACTGAGCTCAACTTGTTTTGTTTGTAAATGAAGATTGCATGATAAAAAAGAACAAAGAGTGGCTTTTTATAGTTGTGAGAGAATTGGCATGCAAATGGTGATACAACTCTCTGTATTTTTCTGCTTCCCTCTATAAATAGCTGGAGGCTCTTCTAATTTTTCCTCCGTTTGGACAGAGCTCTGATGCTTGGATCTGTAATGAGGCTGGCTGTATCTTGCTTGGTTTCCATCCGACCATTCGCACTCTCAGAATGGATCATCCAGAACTGTCACACTGCGACTGACTCACAAGAGCCAATCACCTGTGATAGATAAACAGGTAATAAAAGACGAGTTAAAGCTGACCTGAACAGACTCAGTGCCACCACATCCTGTGTAAAAACTCGATAGAGTATAAAAGTTGTACTAAAATGTGTCAGTGACCCATCTATTGCTGCTTTGGTTCTGTGTAAATCAAATGCATCATTAGCAGCCTTACTATTATAGCATATTTAGTAATTTTAGGTTCTTTAATAAATAGGGTACAAAATAGGGCCTGGAACTTTCTTTCTTTCTTTCTTTCTTTCTTTCTTTCTTTCTTTCTTTCTTTCAGAGCTGTTTAATATTTATAATTATTAAATATTCAGAAAATGTTGATTCTCAATCTCAGAGTCCAAAATGTTGAACATTTGCAATTATTTCTGCAATTGTAATTCCTGTGTAAATATGCTGCCTGTGGTGTTTTATGCAGTCTGTGTAAATTTTGGATTTGACTGGATGCACTGACAACACAGTCCTTTCTCTGTTTGAAAAGTTGATAAGCCTATATCCACCTTTTTTTTTTTTTTTCTCTAACAAGCCTGCTGTGTTTTAAGTTATGGTGGCACATCAGGTTTGGGGAACTTCCATTCAAAATGACTGAAGCAAATAATTTCAGATAATAAGGTAACATAATCCTTATCTGTCAGTTTGACTGAATAAGTTGTACATTTTTCCTCATGCTTTATTTGTATCCGTCAGGAAAATAATAAAAGGCTTTGTATTTTAATGTGACTGCTATCACAAGAATATTTATGGTAAGAGCTCTTTTCAGTCTGCTGTGTTTGGTTCCTACTGATTATTCTCCTTTTTTCTTTGTCTTTTGCTTTAACAGAATGACAAGAAAAGACAGCAGACACTGCACAGTTGTGATCTGCTCTCCATATTTAATAAACGACATATCCCATGAATAATTCACTGGAATGCACTAAGAATCTCAAATTTTTCTCCTCTAATCCTCACGTCTCTTTTCTGCTTTGTTTTCACACCGGCACTTTAAGAAATATTACTCTTCTTTTTCACTTGTTATCCATATTAACAGTGTTGACTGTAATGTGTCTAATGCAGGGAAATATAATATTTATTATGTTAAAAGGACAAAAAGCACTTTTAATTATCTATCAGTGTTCCAATTAATGAACATTTTTGATTAATGAAACATACATGTATCTTACATAATATTACTACAGTAATGTTTAACACATCCGTAATATTGCTGCTGAAAGACTTATCTGAGCTATTGGGGTTATTCACAGTCTGCTGAAAGTAATAATGTTTTTACACTTTTAAGTTTCCTTTTGATGTTCTGTAGTTGAACAGTGAGGAAAAAAAAATCACTTATATATATTATATATGATATATTATATTATATTATATTATATATGATATATTATATTATATTATATTATATATTATATAATATATTAATTACATTTAGCATTGCTTCCCCCTGCTGTCCGTGGCCCTTCAGGACAGATCTGCAACATATTTTTTGGTCATCACCCACCAGTTGAGCTTCAATGTTTTATTCCAACTGGTTATGCTTGGATATATAGAGAAGAAAGCTTCCTTTTGAACTGTTTTTTTTTTTTTTAGTTACATTTTCTGCTGTATTGTCTGCAAGGTCACTGAAACAAAGGCAAAAGATAAAATATAGAGAAGCTGAAACACACACACACACACACACACACACACAAAAAAAAACTAAACTTGATTTAAGTGTGTCACTCAAATGAAAGTAAAATTCAAACTGGCATGCTTGATTGCACACCAACCACAATCAAAACAACTCATCTAAAGGTCAGTTTGATATGCACATATATTATACACTGATTACCGAAATATTTTAAACATAGTTTAATATTCACCTTTTACTACTCCTGTCAATGGCAGGTCAATAGAGACCATTTATGAAGTATAAATGTTTCTATAAACGTTCCTTATGCTCACCAAGTCTACATTTATTTGATTAAAAATACAGTAAAAATTGTAATATTGTGAAATATTATTACAATTTAAAATAACTGTTTTCTATTAAAATATATTTAAAAATGTAATCTATCCTGTGATGGTAAAGCCTAATCTTCAGAATCATTACTCCAGTCTTCGGTGTAATATGATCCTTCAGAAATCTTTTCAATAAGCTAATCGGGTGCTCAATTATTATTGGCACTCTATTACTGCTAAAAATTCACTATCGCCATCACCTAATCAAATTATATTTGTTAAAAAAAAGTAAAACTTATGCGTTACATGGAGTTGATGAAATGATGAAACTGTACATTGATTTTGTTTAAGCTGCAGAACCAATTTACTTGCATTTGGTATATACTGTGTGTCATTCTTGGACCCTCATCACAAATGTGGAAATATGTCCTTTTATTAACTGAACCTAATGAAGGATGATGAATCAAAATCCACTGATGTCTTATATTTAACTCCTGCCTCTGTGAAAAGCATGGATTTTTGGCCAGTGTTGGGCTTCCCACCAGCTTCCCAAATAAACAGATGAAACATCTGATTAGTATTCCCGCTTAATGAGGCTTATTTCTTCACTGCTTTATAACAAAGACTGAAAAATCGATATTGTTAGTGACATGAAAGAGATTCTGTGGCTGACACTGTACAGAGTACAGCGAGTTTGCTAACTATCTGCACAAATGCGAAGGAAGCACTTAAAAGCAAGAAAACAGGATGGCTTAGAGTTCACACTACTGCCACCACACAAGTATTAGCAGTTTGATCTCTTGACTTCAAGGCATGTATATTTTCATCTGTACACCGTTGTGGTAAACCGAGACAGTGATCATGCTGGTTGTAGATAGAATGAGAGCTGAAACCAAATATTAGAACTATGAGCAATGCATGCTTTCCAAAAAACAAATCTAGAAATAGTTGGGGAATCCTTCTAAAATGATCTTCTGTTTCATCTTCTTCTTGTTGTTATAATTTATTCTCTTTTTATTCTTTAAGACTCTTAATACTTGAAATAAAGTAAGTTAATATGTTACTTTTCTAAAGACTCCACACAGTTCATTAGCATAATATATCAATTCTTGCAAGGAAAGGGCAATGTGTCTGTGCTTTGGCATTACGTTGTTGCAGACTTGCCAAAAATGAAATAAACAAATAAAATGCACAATACATAAACTTAATGTCCTGGAAAAAAGGTTTCATGAATTTGTTTTGCAGGCCTTTTTTGGTCTATTTGAGGTCCAACTGCCCACTAAAGATAAGGCTCCTCACAAGTGCAGCAGAAGCGTATACCTGCATCCCTGAAAGACACAATACATTATTTCATCGTAAGATTGAGCTCTACTTGTCTTCAGGAGATAAGTAATGAGTATGGTGCATTAGGCGGTGAAGTTATATCAAACAAGCAGAACAGACGTGGTCATACCTGACAGGAGTTTGGCGCACTTCTCTTCTCAGCAAAACATCTCATCTCTCACTCTCAATTTAAATAGTATCTATTAAAGGAATAGCTCACCCAAAATGAACATTTGCTGAAAATTTACTCACCCTCAGACCATCCAAGAGTGGATGTGTTTGTTTCTTCATGGGAACAGATTTGGAGAAATTTAACATTACATCACTTGCTCACCAATGGATCGACTGCAGTGAATGGGTGCCGTCAAAATGAGAGTCCAAAAAGCTGATAAAAACATCACAATAATCAACAGTCATTCAATTAAGAATCTGTAAAGTGAAAAGCTCTTTCTAATAACCGTACTGAAAAAGTAGTCCATGTATTATAACTCATATATTATATTTCAGAAATCATATGATAATTTTGGGTGAGAAGCAGACCTAAATATAGTTAAGTTGTTAACTACTGCCAATTACTTATACTCAAGAACTGGATCATTTAACTGGATCATTGATTAGAACGAATTTAAATAATCATTTGATGACAAATATGGTTCTGTTATTGGGTGAACTGTTCCTTTAAAAGCAAACAGCAAGTACAGAATACTTTTGCTGTCATTTACACCCGCAAATATTTAAACCGCAGCTCTTGTGACCTCTTTTATGGATGCAAATACTTTATGAACCCCCATGAAATCAGCATTAGTGAGACTCTGATCTCTTTCCCTGTTATTTTTCTCTTTTATTTCTTCTGCAGTTCTATCCGTCACACTTGTCTGGTAGCATGGTGATTTTGAATAATGCTGAATAATTCTCATTCTGCTATTTCCCGCAGCAAGCTCGAGGGCCCAGCGTTCCGTTCTATTACTTTGCTTCTTCATGTCTTTTACGTCTGCAACTATGCAAGCCTCCAGGATCAAGCATTTCACCATGGGTTTATTCTACCGGTTATATCCAGGGGAATAGAAGCCCTCTGATCTTCTGTCATTTGTGTGTGTAATATGAACATGGTGTGAAGGCCTTTTTCAAAAGTATTTTATTCTCCACTCCTCTGAATTAATTTCTTGCTGATTCTGACTCGTAGTTTTAGACACAAAAGGTTTTTTCAGTTTGCTGGTTGGTGTCATTGGTGCCAAATTGCCATTGGTTCTCACATCTTGTAGCCATTTGAGAATGTGGGGGGAAGAATGACCTGCGAGAGCTGCACTAAAGAGGAAGATTTGTGTTGAATAACAACATCAGATGTATTCTGTTCTTCACAAAAGCTGTATGGATTTAGAAGATTTTTAATACAGTAAAATGGGTTAAAAACAACCAGATTTGGGTCATTTTGCCAAAATGTTTGGGTTACCAAAATGACTCAAATTTTGACCCAGGGTTAAATGTCTGACCCAGCTTGCTGGGACATTTATATAGGCAAAAGTAAAAAAACATGTACTTGTTAGTGGGGAAAATTCAGAAAAAAACAATGACTAAATGTCATTGGTTAAATACTGAATAACTTGCATTTAAGACCAAATTTGATAGCTATTTTTATTTTTTTCCACCAATGACAATAGTACCACTACAGCCAGTCCTCAGTCTTTGAGTGCTGCCCTGAAACACACAGACTGAAAGCATGTAATAAACACTGAAAGTTGGAAATAAATTGTGTATTATATAAAAACAAAATCATTTTTAATCACTCTACTCTAGTGCCTTTCCTAATTTTTTCAGTTCATGCTCACCAGCAGGCCTGGTGCTTTAGGGTGCTAAGCACCCTTAAACAAAAGCAAGAGCACCCTGAGTTGAAACTTATAGCATATTGGAAAAAGAGAGTTGGCAATCTCTCCAGTGCCTATTTGAGTTTGTGTTCTTGAGTGCGTCAAAGGTTTCTATTTACAATGCTGTTTGTTGAGCAATATAGCTAATCACAAGCTATGTTTCCATCCATAGTTGTAAATTTAACTTATGCACAAAATTGGAATACTGCATAAACCATTTACGAATAAAGCACCGTTTCCATCTGTTGAGTCAAAGAGAATACATTTGCCACTTAATGATAAACTGCCATTAAAAAGCTATATTTCCATCCAAAGTTGTGAATTTAACTTGTGCACAAAATTGAAATAACACATCAAACATTTGTGGAAAAAGTACTTCCTGATAAACTGGTACCAAATATCACTTTAAAAAAGGCTGTTTGCTGCAGTAGCACAAGCCAGTGTGTCTTTTTTCGTAATAAATTACTTGAGCCTCATAGCATGCAGATGAAATGCAATAAATGTGTCCATTAACTATGTTTCCATCCAAAATTGTGAATTTAACTTATGGGCAAAATTTGAAAATCCCATAAAACATTTTTAATTTTTTCACCATTTCCATCCAATGAGTCAAAGCAAAATCAAAATCATCCCTTATTGATAAACTGACACTAAATATCACTAAGAAAAGTAGGAGAAGCCACCGAATATAATAATTTTCATATATAATAAATTACTTTAAAGCAAGCAGACGAAACAAAATAAATTCAGTCATTGCTTTCGGAGGTGGATGCCTACTGTTTGTCACAAAGTTACATAATGTTTTTGATGCGGATGGAGGTATTTATTTGGCAAATGCGTTTCCATCTCCTATTATCTGCATAAACTCTTTTTCACAAAAGTCAAAAACCATTTCAAGCAAGCTTAAATGAAGTTTTTTTTGGGGGGGTGGGATTAAGGGAAATTTGATGTTTCCATCATTTGTTTCTTTCATTTACTCGTTTTGCTTTAAAATGTGCATAAAACAGGGTGATGGAAACATACAGTAGCTACTGACATATCTGCTGATTTTTTGAACATTTATAATTGGATGTTAGGTTCAAGTTAGTCAGAATTCACTCACCACTCAAAACGCTGGATCTATTTTGTGACTTTTCTGGATTTTTTGAGAATTCAGCATACTTGTGAATTATGTCATTATAACAAAGTGTAGACACAATGTAAATAAGAGACCTTTCATAGACACCTTAATTGATATTTACAGAACTTTGTGAGATTGTGATTAACTGAAGTAAGTGACAGCTTTTTAGTCATCTTTGCACACATTCAAGGCTCTATATAATCAAGATATGGTCAGTGGTCACCACTCAAGTGATTTTAATGTGAGAGAAAACACTCAGATAAAACGTTCTGGTTTTAAAAGAACACACTCCTCACTTGTGAGCAGTTTCAAAGTTCTCTCTGCTCTCCGCTTTGATTAGTTTTCTTCTATTTTCCACACATATTCCCATCAGCAGCGCCGTGAATGGACAGTCAAAGTGGTATGCATGCTTTTTTCATGTCTGTATTCCCAAAAGCAGTACAGTTGAGTTACTGATGATAAATGATTATCACCAGCTTCCTTACCCAACAGTCTCAAAAAAAGTATAAATAAACAAATAAACCAGCATTTTTTTTTTTTTTTTTTTTTTTTAAGGTATAATGCATAGGTTATTTGAATTCCATATGGTTTGAGTAATTTGAGTAATTAGAATGAAGGAAGCAAAGCTGCGGCTAATTGGGTGGAAATGGATTATACTTAATATACTGTAACTAATTTAAGTGTTAAGTGAAATAAGCAGTAAGAAGTTAGATTAGAGGAAACTAACCAGAGTAAATTAGAGTAAATCAAAGGAAAGTAATAAAACTGAAGAAATAAGGAAACTAATTAAAGAACAGACATATGATAACACAAGAGATAATTTGCTTAAAAGGGCTCACACCATGAGGAATTAATTCTCCTTGATCTTTTAAGAGTTTGATGTAAACATGGTGCAACTTTCAGAACATTTCAAACAAAACTTTCTTTGATACAAAAATAAAATCTACTGAAACCAAGAAAAAATAGCTCATTCTGAAATTCTTACATCCGACCCCAGAATACTGTAACATTAACAAAATCATTATTTATGAATAAAACTTGGTATCAGTGAAGCAATATGGAGGTAGTTGGACAGATATTATTATTATTTCTAAAGAGGAATTAACAATAAGAGCACCTACAGTGTAGAACCAGAATTCTTAGTCATGACCCTATTGGGAAAGGGAACTTTAAATCAAAGGAAACTGTTCAGAAGTTTCAGAGCATGAATAAGTGTTAAATAAAAACAAGAAATGGGGGGAAATAGCGGATCTGAGGATTCAGACATTTTCTACAGCAATGACATCTTGATGGAACTCTGGCTCCCTGTAGGGCAGATTTCTAGTAGATGATTTATGGTTGGCCCAGTACTTTTGTCAAGCTGATAATACCACTCACATCTATGTTGTTAGATTTCCACAGTCCATCTCACTGATGGATCACAAGTCCACCTAAAGATCGTTGCCTTTTGTCTGCACAGTTGGAATGAAACAATCCAGAAGCAACTAGGGGCACATAATCCATTAGAGCTGCATCAGGATCCTGTGTCCCTCTGCACATCTAACATTGTTATATTTCATGTCTGTGTCTTGAGCGGGAGAGTCTTCTCTGACTGCAAGGAAATGCTGTGTTGTCTGTTCTCATGTGATTCATCGACATTACAGTAGATGGATGTACTGTTACTTTCTCTACAGTCAAAAATCTGGGTGTTATATTAGACAGCAATTTGTCTTTTGAAAATCACATTTCTCATGTTACAAAAAACAGCATTCTTCCATCTTAGAAACATTGCCAAGCTACGAAACATGTTACCTGTTACCTAGTTTATGCATTCATGACCTCTAGACTGGACTATTGTAATGCACTGCTAGGTGGTTGTCCTGCATTTTCAATAAACAAGCAGGTAGTCCAAAATGCAGTGGCTGGGGTCCTCACCAGGTCAAGAAAATATGAATATATTACCCCAATTTACAGTCTCTGCACTGGCTACCTATTAAGTTCTGTATCAGTTACAAAATATTATTCCTTACCTATAAGACCCTTAATGGTTTAGCTCATGCATACCCAACTAGTCTTCTACCACGCTACAACCCATCACGCTCCCTAAGGTCTCAAAACTCTGGACTTTTGGTAGTACCTAGGATAGCAAAATGCCCTAAAGGAGGTAGAGCTTTTTCGCATCTGGATCCCAAACTCTGGAATAGCTTTCCTGATAAAGTTTGGGGTTCAGACACACTCTCTCTGTTTAACCCTCTGGAGTCTAAGGGTATTTTGGGGCCTGGAGAAGTTTTGTCATGCCTTGACATTTGTGCTTTTTGTTGTTATTATGTCTGTATACAAAAAAAAGTAGACCCTTTACAGATTCGATTGATGTATTGCTCTTATCTGTACGATCAAAACTGAAAGTGTAATTTAAGTTCTTTTCGGGGTTATCAGGAGAAAATACCCCAAAACGCGTATACGCGTTAAGCGACTCCAGAGGGTTAAATCTAGATTATGATTATTAAAATCTAGAAATATAATAATTGCTCTAATTTCAAAATAAAATAAAAAATCTTGAACACTTTGTACTGTGAAAAGCGCTATACAAATAAACTTGAAATGAAATTCAATTTTAATTAATTTCAAGTCTATTTGTATAGTGCTTTTCACAACACAAATTGTTACAAAGCAACTTTACAGAAAATTAAGTTTCTACAATACATTTAGTAGTAGCTTATCAGTGGTGACTGTCAGTTAATGTACATATGGCAGAAATGTACGGAAAAATCAATTAAAGATGTAATCAAACAGTCGATGAACACTATTAACAGCAATTCAGTTCAATTTCACAGAAATTGAGTTGAACTGAATTCGACACATGACTAGATCCAGGCTCAGGGCATCTGAAAAAAATCGTAATGACAGTTTTTGATGAATGTAATAATTGTTCATAACTTCATCGAGTACTTAGAATCACACCACTTGTTTTATTTTTTATTTAAAGTTATATGGGAGACTGTGCCTATAACTATGAAGTTTTGAGACAAACTTCCATTTGCACAAAAGTGTGTGAATGCTATATACTAAGAAAGATTTTATTATCTTTATTTAGTATTAGATTTTAATGTAATATTCTCATGGCAAATGTATTTTTGTAGGTTTCAAAGGTTTTGTAGCATTTTTTTTTTTTTTCAAACATTTCTCAGATTAGTGTTGATAAACTGCATGTTCCCAAAGTGGAAACTCCACATTTGACTATAAGACTGTTTCACAGCATATTTTAAGCAGCATTAAAGTAATATAATGCTGTTCAAAACTACTTTCCAGAACACTCTCATTCATTGTTTCTTGCTCTGCCTATCTAGACAGCTGAATCCCCGACAATATATAAGAAACAGATGAAAACTTATCTCTTATAAATAAATAAATCAATAAATAAATAAGATAAGATATAAGATAAGATAAGATCCCTAAAGTTGCAAAGACTAAAGTCTCAAATCCAAAGAGATATTCTTTATAAAAGTTAAGACTCGTCCACGCCTTCATAAAACACCTCGTTCAAACATGCCCCCACATGTCTATGTCACTGTGTGGGAAGATTTGCATAGCACCGGCCAAATGTTCACGCAAAGAAAGAAGGCGTAACTTTGATTCTTGCTGTAGTATTGTTGCTGCCGCCGCCACCATGTCATGGAGAGGCTGTGTTTCGTAGTAAAAGTGAAACTGCTTTGTTTGGCCTTACAAAAGAGAACACACCTAGAAATCAGTGTTTAAGTTGTATTTACAACACTGTTCCAGAACAGTCCAACCCAAATATTCAGATGTGTGCAGCGTATTTTACAGAGGACTGTTTCCTGAACCTGGGAGAGTTTCTATAAAGTGGGGAAATTCCAACTTTGCAAGGACAGTCTGGCGCTTCTGACTCACAGCCTGTAAGTATGTTTTCATATTTAAAGAATTTGCCACTGACGATTCAAACAGGAGTTTTGAGCAGTGTAGAGTAGGCTTCTTGTTTGTCGTTTCTCAGATCAACTAATTTAAGCTGCACGATACGCAACACAACGTGTAAAAATACAGTATAAGTCCTTATAATCAGTAATTATTTCCCCACTGGATGCAACAAATTCCTCATTTGTAATGATTTTATTGGTTTTGTCTTGTCGTGCCAGGACACGGCATCACAGTACACTTTCAGAAAAAAAGGTACAAAAGCTGTCACTGGGGCAGTACCTTTTCAAAAGGCACACCTTTGTACCTAAAGAGTCCATTTTAGTACCTTAAAGATACATATGTGTACCTAAAGTGTACATATTAGTAGCTAAGTAGTACAAAAGTGTGCCTTTTAAAAAGTTAACATTTCCGTCACACGCTTGAGGTATTCAGACAATCACAACACACTGGATAGCTGGCCAATCAGTGTACACCTCGCTTTTCAGAACGATGAGCTTTGTAAAAATTTGCCCCAGAAATTCCTGATATAAACATAAACAAACAAACTCTGGCTTGATAAAAAACCCAATCCAGAGTGAATTAGGATACAACTGCATGTTTATCTCTCACTGTCTCTTTTTTTGTGATATGAAATAAATAAGTAAACAAGAATCCTTTTGCAGAAACCTGTCACAAAAGCTTTACGATTAGGGAGGGATGAGGGTGCACTATGACATGCTGCCTGATAACAATGACAGAGTGAAATGGAAATTTTACTTTCCTTCCCTCAGAGAAAGTAAGAAAGGAGAAAACATCAGGTTCATTTTTTGACATTTCGTACCCAAACCTGTCTCTTACTTTGTGTCAAAGTGATTTTTCTCGATGAAAATGCTAGCAAGTGGACACACATCAAAAATACATCTAACTCGTCTTAAACACTATCTCACCATTCAAACACCCATGCGCAGAAACGGCTCTAAACCCCAACGGTAGCATCGTGACGTTATCTTGAGTCAAACACATGTGAGGATTGGAATACGTTTTTTTTTTTCTCAGTAACCTATGACAGACCTTTAAAGGGCTTTTAGCCAGTAATGTCCTTGCAGTCACCATTTGCTCACACACTGAAAAAAAAAAAAAAAAAATTCTAGCAGGAAACAATGCATAAAATGCAAAATCAGGACTCTTAAAACCCAGCTGGGCAAGTTTTTACAGCTGAAGTGTGGTTAATGGAATGATGAATGGTGTGCCAGGTATTATTTTCAAACAAGCATATGGCTATCTATTAAATATTAACGTTCCATTTTTATTATAGAACTGCAGGGTAATTCTCTTACACAGGGCAGGGTGCAGCAGAGGCGGAACTTAATCAACCCACAATTCTCAGTAGGGTGCACAATCTTACCATAAGGTTTTTGTCTCCTGGCCTCTCATCAAGTTCCAGATGTTCTATCCACGGCGCTCTTAGGCAGCCTTTCCAATTACAGTTTTATCCGGGGCTTGACAGTATAAAGAGCTAAAATGAAACTTTTGACTGTTAAAAAAAGTATGTTCTGCATCGTAAGAATATGATTAGTATGAATAAAATTCAGACGTACCTCATCCACCATGTTGTTATTATAACGAGACCTACCAGCGACAGTTGCATTGCTTCACTGCCATTCACAAATCCTCTCCCGTGGCCTCATGGGATAGTAAACTGTCCATCGACCACTCACTTCAGAATCCCAGCAGAAGCAGCAGGTCATCCAGGTACTTTTTACTTACTGTTTTTCGAATACTCTGAATTCAGACATACTATTCTTTTGGCATGCTTTTTTTGCATACTGTATAGTTGGAATGTATTAACAGTGCCAAACATTCCATCAAATTCATCTTGTAAAAGCATTGTCAATATTTACCCCTGTTTTACTGTACCTCATAAGTGGTGTTTCCATTACACTTCAAATTGTGCAAAATTAAACTGTGAATTGAAAATACGCCCAATGGAAACACGTTAATTTAGCGAAAGCTCCCATATATCACAAAATTGACTGCTATGAGTATGCCATTCATGGGTTTTAAACATTGTACAAGCGTAAACATTGAGCCTTCTTCACACCATCAAAACATTTAGCACAGTCCGCTCAGACCCATCAATCTCGCTTGCATGAGGTGGTTTTCCAGCCAATTTGCAAAAGGAATATTTTTCAAAACTGCAGTGGAAACCGGGTATTTTTATATATATATATTTTTTTTTCACATTTATGGGTCACCTGGCGTATGTAAAAAAAAAAAAAAAAGACTTAATTATTCTTTAATGTACTATAACATCTTTGAATACTGGCTTGAACTTCTGTAACCGTATCTTAATATCTTTTCCCATGTAACACATCAGCCATGGTCCCACAGCGGCTAACCAAACTCTGGCTCAGCCTGCTGCAGTAGCCACGCCTAACAAACTATCACTATTGGTTGAGCTGGAAAGAGATTCATGGGTCTGAGCGGACTGTGCTAAATGTTTTGATGGTGTGAAGAAGGCTCAATGTTTACGCTTGTACAATGTTTAAAACCCATGAATGGCATACTCATAGCAGTCAATGAACAATAAACTGGGTTAGGAGAATGTATTCTGTATTTAAAAATATATATTTATAAAAAAAAAGTCTAAGCAACTTTTATATTCATTACATAGTATGGCCTCTATTGGTTTAAAAATAAATAAATAAATATCATGGGGAATTTATATATATATATATATATATATATATATATATATATATATATATATATATATATATATATATCTTTTGGGCAAAACATCTTATTTTGAATTTGAAACTTTGTGATATCATATGAATTCATTGATATGATATCATCAGATCATATACACTAAACCAATATATTTAAGCAATTTTGAGTGCTTATAGAAAACATCTTACAAAAACAACAAAAAAATAAAAATAATAATAATAATAATAAAAAATAAAAAAATAAAAATAAATAAATAAAATAAAATAAAATAAAAATCTAAAACTTAGCCTTTTAATACTTAATTAAAAAACCCAACTCTAAGAGTTGGAAACGGTTGGAATGAAAAGCTAAAAAAGTGACCCTTGATAGTGTAAGTGTAACACAAAAACAAAACATTTCAGTTGTCTGAAATTACAAAATAGCTGCTATTTTTGCATGGCGGGAATGCTTAGGTTTTATAGTTATCATTAATTGCAGAACATGTAATCCATATGCAATCCTGATACACAACTACTGTAACCTGTCTTCCAGAGTCCTGTTCCAGCTATTTTCCTTCCATTATGTACACTATCCATATAATAGCTTTCTTTTAGTGTTAACCTGCTTGGATGTGCTGCATCAGTGAGGGGATTCAATTATGATTTGTTTCCTTATATGATGCTTATTGGGGGGAACACAAGTAACCATATTTTCATCCCCCCATAAATCTAAAACCACAAAACAAACAGAGCCCTTCCCTCACGCTTGTGTCCTCAGGTCAGCAGCCATAAAGAGAAATCACCCTCATTTTAGCCCTGTCACTTTACAAATTACCTGATGCATCTCTGCAACAAAGTGATGGATAAATAAACAAACGAACAGAAACTACCATACTTTAACAAATAAACAACCACAAAACAAATAATAATAACTTAAGTTAGTAACTACTTTTTTTTGCAGATGCCATACATCCAGACCAACTGTACTATTGAAGTCACCCATCTTACTGTGCATTGCATTATCACAAGGCCTGATAAGTACAAAGAAAGGGGAAAAATAGGAGTAGAATTTAAATTGTATATTCTATAGGTTGCACAGTAGTTTCATTTATTCCATTTGTGCTATGCTTTAGGTGCAACATGGACACTCATCTACAACTAAAGATAAGGAGGAGCAAGGAAACAAGACAAGATCAGATGACACAAGATGAGAAGAGGGAAAAGAGTTGGAGGCAGACAAAAAGCAAGGAAATGACAAGACCAGGACTGACAGCAGGAGAACAGCAGAGAATGAGTACAGCTATCGTAGGTGATACAGTAGTTCATACAAGATCCTTCAAAAATGTTCGGATTTTCACCTATATGTAACCCCTCTCTCCCGGGTCCTCACCGCCACACCTCGCACTCGCAAGGTTTACCTGCACAGCACCTACTCGCTGGCCTCCGTTACACTCACCCCCCTAAACCTCACTCCAATCCGGGTCACGGCACCAATGTAACCCCTCTCTCCCGGGTCCCCACCGCCACAACTCGTCCTCGCTCCGAGTGGGCCTCGAACCCGGTTCTCCGCCATGGGAGGCGGACACACCAACAAGGAGGCTAAATATATATATACTGTATATATTATATATATATATATATATATATATATATATATATATATAGATATATATATATATATAAAATGCAGAGTATATATATATATATATATATATATATATATATATATATATATATATATATATATATATATAATGGAACATACATTTTAGATATTAAAAATGTTCATTGCAAGTATAAAAGTAAAGGGGAAAATTAAAATGTATATCCAAGTTAAGTCTAATGACTTATGATCTATAGGAAACTTAGTGGCCAATTAGACAGGTAATTTTATTAATTGTGTGATTATTGTGCAAATTTCTTGATTATTTGATATATAACACAGCTCTAGCAACAGCTCTTCAGAGATCAACAGCACGGCAGCAAAGAAATGAACGTTGTTTTTTGTAGAAAATGGGGGTCCCAAATGGGTAAGTAAATTAACATATCAAGTCAATAAAATTCCTTCAAAAAGAACAAAGCAAAAAGTAAGAATCAGTTCAGACTTGTCACACTTGTCCATGGCTGCAGAGACAGGACATGATATGTGACGTCCTAACTTTTTTTCACAGACAAGAAACCTTTCAGTCTGACAGGAAACAAACCTTTATCTCAGCAGGACTGTTAATTCAGCACTAAAAGTATTCCATGCTGACTGGGGAAAACAGCAGCAGACGCAGCCACTTCAATGTCTAACTGTCTCCTATTCTGTGGATTTCCAACCAAGCTTCGTGTCTGCCAACTGCTGCCTACACCTTAGCTAACATTATATAAAGTAATTTATTATATATTAAAATTAGCATATGAATTAACCACTAAATGTTCTTTTCAATAGTGTCTTCATTATAGGTATTACTCAATAGCACTGATTTCAGTGGCTTTCCATATACAACAATGATATTCTTTAATGATTTTTAATGGTGAGTGGCATTTGAATTCTGCACTGACAGGCACAATTATGCTTTAGAAAGTTTTACATAAACACTGATTTGATAAAAATGTTTCATTTAAACAATATCATCTGCTTCCTCTTGTTCTTTGCCCAGGCTTGACTTAAAATGGGACATAATTACTGATTGTTCTATTAAAGTCAAATTTATATTTTATTTTATTATTATTATTTTTCCATCTTACTAATTGCTTGCAATAACATCTGTAGCCATCAACTCAGTAATTATAGGTTTTACTAATACATTCTCAAACTTGACGTTTAGGTCAACCATTCAACATGTTAACACAATAAGTGGTTAACAAAATCACATAATGAGGTTTTTAATTTTTTTTAAAAAAAGACACATCTTTGTCCTCCATAAATGAGAAGTTTGCAGTAAAGTATTATCAGATTGTTCTAAGTTTCACATCCACTGAAACCTAACCTTCTCATCAGACATTAACTGAAATGCTCAATGAACAGGACTGATTCTTTGCAGAAAGTTGAAAACCAATATGTCACAACAATATGCCATAACAGAATCACTCCAGTAGGCTCATAACTAACATTGTGTCCATGTATCAGCGCTGCAGTAGGCATATAGACTGAATTCCTCCAGAGAAGCAACTCATTTGCATTTTTATAACAGCGTTGGCGGTTCTAGCTCTAATGACAGATCTTGTACACGGTACGAGTTGATTGGTTGGCAAAGTAGCTCAATTACAAGGCAGAGAAAACATGCAATGTTAATATAATGCAGAGTAAACTGTCCAGTCTTTTTACACAAAACACCACTCAGCATTGTGCACGTTCAGGTGAATGCAGCGTGAACATTCTCAAATAAGTGGCTGATTTGTGAATTAACCTTAAAATAACCTTAAAAGAAGAGCAAAAGGACAGTAAACGATTTTGAATAATACACAAACAACCTACTTGATATTCAGTTGAAGTTCTTCATATTAAGAACTTCATATTCACTTTTCTTTTTCTGTATCTAGTGCCAAAATGCACCAATATTTGTGTAAAGACAAAATGAGAGAAATTTTGACTATAATGTATTTATAATTTATTTATTACAGATAAGTATGAATGTATCAAAATAGACTATTTTAGACAATTATATTGTTAGCTTAGCAACATGTTAACATAAACTTAAAATCAATTGCACAAATGCACGTATAAATCTCCCTTTCAGTTAAGATGCTGCCTATGCAGATCATAGGTTTTAAAGTAGAGTCTTAGATTTGATTAATACTACTACGATTTGCTGCAGAGAGGATAAAATGGCTATTAATAGAACACCAAAAGAAAATCTTTCAGGAATGTTAATGTGCATATAGCTCTGCTTGTGATCTTCCTGAAATGTCCAGTAATAATATTATTCATTATCCTCATCCAACCCAAGTATGGATGTGTAAAATATTACACAACATCCAATAGGATTCCAGGAGTCAAACAAGATTCTACTGGATAATTTGAATTTTAGACTGGAAGTTAGACTGAAAAGTGCAGAAACTCAGTACGATGTGATGTTTTTATGTTGGTGTAGGTAAATTCTGCATGAATTAAAGGTCAAATTCTTTTCATCCACTTATGCAATCCACTTATGAAATCTTATATCTTACATTAGCTCTGCAACAGAGGGAGTGAGAGAGAACAAGAGCTCCAGTGCAGAGAGAAATGGCTCCACTCAATTTTCAGTTTTTCCGGCTGAGTGCCCTGTGAAGGACACATGGAGGCTGATTAGATGTGGCACTCGTTGGACACAGTCCTTCCCAGTGTTTGTTCAGCTCCCCACACAGAGTGTGTCCATAAACAGAGTCTCTCCAGCCTTCAGAAACCCACACGGCACTGCAGCGACCCACATTTGGGTCAATCCTGTTATGCAGAACATTTTTATGCCCCCATCACATACACTGTCCAAATAAATTGAATAAAATATTAAACTTTCCATATTTCAAGACAGAAATCATAATAGTTTGTTTTTGTTTATTAAAATATCACAATTAAGTGTGCATGAGGGTGAATTTTGCCTAATTTTACCACACTAGTTTGATTTAGCATTTTTACTGTCAACTAACATAAAAAACTGACAATTTACTAAGAAATATTCTATATTTTTATTTTATTTTCATATTTGTCTTTTGTCTCATTAAATTAATATTTAATATTATGTATTTAATATTTAAATAAATATCATTAATATTTGTCTCATTTTTTTCTGTTCTAATTGTTTTAATTGGTAAAAGTTTTTTGTAATATCTAGGCATGCATAATATATATATATATATATATATATATATATATATATATATATATATATATATATATATATATATATATATATATATTATATATTTCATACTGTTAATCAGCTGATATTTATTCATTTATTTATTTATTACAATTTCCATCACCTTATCATCTCAAAGTTTTTTTTTTTTTTATGACAATAATTTAATAATATTGCTAAATATAATGTTCAGTTGATGTTGTGTTAGTGTTAAGTATTTTTATAGATTGTATAGACATTTAATATCAGCTATTAATCTGTTATCCAAAACATTACAATAATTTGCAGCATGTATATAAAATTCAGCTATGGCTCTAACTATCATGGGAGGTTATATGTTATATCACTAACATGGCAGGTCTATAATGACATCATCCTTTTTGTAATTTACATAAACTTCAGTAAGTATTAGCAAGGGAGTTTATGAATTATGTGATGTTTTATGCCATTTGTTTGTTTGCCTTCCTCCATCCATATTTTTAAAAGTACATAACAACACAAATCACTAAGATAGTATCAACATTTCAAATAACTAAACATTTTAAGCAATTTCTTTGCTTTATAGGTCTTATTTAGCTTCCTTTTCATCATATTCATTTAATAATGAAGTTTTAATACATTTAACGTTTAAGTGTCTAAGCTTATGTTATATTTCTGAAAGTCAGTTGTAGACATCAAAAAAAATATTTCCTAAAATTATAACAAAGCTATATATTGTTTATAAAAAAAGCTACTGCATCACAGGTTCAAAAGGTACTGGATAACAGAAATAACACACACATGCCTGGAAACTCACACTTTCCATGAACACAATATTGTCTTTCTCTTTATAACCGAGAATATCTATTTAGAGGCAAATTAATGCAGCTGTTGTGAGCTATTTCTTCCAGAGCCAAGGAAAAATAATGGCTTTCCTCAACACTTATTTTGCTTTTGTCTAGTAGGACCAGCTGTGCAGGAAGTCCTCCTAACATCTAGAGTGAACTGTGTGAACTGTGAATGAAAAGCATGAATTTATGTGTTCCGACACAAATTACAAGCCATTGTGTTGAATAGGACAGTGCATTAATTTTCTATGGGCATTTATTACTTACAAATTGTTGATTGATTGCTTCCATGTTTGAGATGAGAGTTCCACTGAGAATCAAAATAGTATCATGCAATTACATTATCTTTCACTTTCACTTTTTACTTTCACAACATTGGGCTTAACCATGTATGATTTCTTTAGCATTTAGAGGCAGAGTTCAACCCCCCCACCCACCCCCCCAAAAACGAAAATGCTGTAATCGTTTACTCACTCTTATCATTCCTAATAAGGTTAATCATCAAAACACAAATTAAGATTAAGATTTAATCCTGATAGGTTCTGTGGTTACAATATGTGATGTGCTACAGTGTATATGTTCTTATATGTGTATAAATACCTAAATTAAATCTTCACAAGACTTGGATTACATTTGTTTTAAGAGGGATTCATTTTACAACGTTTTGTTTATCTGAAGTTTCAGTGGAAGGTTGCATCAAATATCATAATTTGTGAAGGCTTATGGGTTTGGAATGACATGAGGGTGAGTAAATGATGATTACATTTTTGGGTGAGGTGTCCCTTTAATGCATGATGAAGTATGAATGATTTGTATATTTGTTTTCAAGCAGTTTTCTTGAACATTCCCCCATTTTTCATTGGTCAGACTTTATGGGCTCCTTAACACCTGTTCCTTTAAGTCGTAGTCACCTTTTGGCATCTTTACCTTGTTCCTTTTCCCCAGCATGCAATTACCATAGTAACTGTGTATAATCAGCCTTTGATTTTTTTTTCCTTTTTCCTTGGCTGGATGAGGCTTGATGAGGTATAGTGTTTGTACAGTCTTGTACTCAGCTGAGAATTTGGGCTGCGATTTTAAGGTTTGGAGATTTGAATCCATAAGTTATTAGAATTACACCAACTAGAAGGTTACTAAGGATAACGAGTGACTGCTACCATTTTTTCTGCACATTTA
The DNA here is from genome assembly GCF_018340385.1 of Cyprinus carpio. NCBI lineage: Eukaryota > Metazoa > Chordata > Actinopteri > Cypriniformes > Cyprinidae > Cyprinus > Cyprinus carpio. Next base: position 7,086,289 of record NC_056589.1, on the reverse strand, counting down.
TAGTAAATTGCTACCTAGGGACCATCCACACAATCAGCCAACCCCTGTGAATTGCTTTAGGAAAAAAAAGAGAAAAAAAAGGAAAGAAAGAAAGTAATGGTCATGGATGGACCCATTGTGACCACTTGGGAAACTTTTGAAGCAAATTTTCTCTAAAACCTGAGCAAACTTTTGCATCTGAAAATCTCAATATATTGCAATAAGGAAAGGTTCACATTGTGTTTCCCTTTTTTATTTTTCTTTCTTTCTTTCTTTCTTTCTTTCTTTCTTTATTTGTATTCACACAAAGTACTACTGAAACAACTGTGATGTCAGCAGTTAAGGAACTTATGGAATACATTCAAATGTGATTCAGGGTTTCAGATCAGGTTTTTAGATCCAATGTTACACTTCTTGCTGGAATTCTACAGTTGTGAATATTCTCATCCCATCAGCAGCTATTTTAATTACACAGATCTGAAATTTGAAATAATGTAATTTATACATATACATATGATGTTTTGCCAAGACTTTCATTGGTGTAACTTTTTGTGTCAGGTTTAGATGTTACAACATGAAATACATTTAGACTACCTGACAAAACATTTTGTGTACTTTAAAAATTGTGGGAATCATAAAGCACAATTTTTCACATATGCAAATACTTTAGACAGTTTAAGTCACACAGGCAAACACTTTAGCACGGCATTTTTAAGCAACCATATAAAACATACTAATTGAAAATAACCACTTGCACAAGCAGTGCATCATTTAGCATAATCATTTTTGGATTTTCATAACCTCTTAATTAGGTGTTTTATATAAACGTGTCATTCTGCTTTTAGCAGATTTATACAGTACATCTTGGAGCTACAATATTACTTCTGGCGTATTTCACTAATGAATCTTCTTTCTGACTGGAACAGTCAGTAATGGACCACATTGCACTACATTTAAACAAAATCCACTTAAATTAACATTATATACATATTATCAAACGTTAGATCAGTTCATCAGTTATACCCTACTTCCACCATGACTTGCACACAGGGATTCCTATATTTCCACTAACCAAGTGATGATTTCAAATCAGACCTAGCCTGTCTTGCCATGATGAAAAGTAGCCATGAATAATCTTCAAATTAAGAAGAGAATTAAATACAAATCAGGTGAGATTTACAACCACCTTTAAAAGTGGCCCAATGCAGATGTCAAAAAATAAATGTGTAAAAGTGCCCTATGTTACCCCTACAGACCAAAAACACAGGTTCACTCAGCAGGTAAAATCTCCCAAGCCTCATTTTCAGTTTGACCTAAGTCAGGCTGACATCCTCACTTCCCATCAATAGGCTATTTCTGGAAGAGTCATGCTGACACTGCTGCTCCTGGGGAATGGAGGCTTCCTTCCTGCTGCTAGTTAGATGCTTAACTCATCTAACTACTGTAGCATTTGACTCGAGAGAAGAAAAAAAAAGAAAGAAAGAAAGACACATTTATAGAATATTATAATATATCAGAAGTATATAAATACAGTAATCACTTCAGAACTTCATTAATATGCATAATTGTGTGTAATATAAGTCTTATTGATGAAACAGAAGAGAAAAAAGCAAAAATCAATAGTACTTTTAGTTTATAATAAACCTAGTCCCTTCATAGTCTTCTATTGTAAATATTTCCTCTCGTACAGGAGGGAACATTTCAAATCTTGCTTAACGATAACTGATTTTCCATTACAACGGCAGATGCAATGTCAAATTCAATAAATCATGTAAGGCTTGTGCTTGGAGAGTGAAGTTTTTGAGTCTATATTACTGTGAGGAGCTTTGCGGTGAAGTATTGTGTTCCTAACTGTCTTTAGACTTATAAAACATTTCCATAAACAGCTCAAAGGCAGGTGATAACTGGACAACAATGCTGAATCTCCCAGGAAACTATTATTCTTTTCATCCGGTGAGAAAATAACATGCCACCGGTTCGATTTTTCAATATGTGTGCTATAATCAGAGATTCAACCTTTACCAAGCGATTATCTCAAAATAAAAAATAAAAAAATACACAATGACAGTCTTACACTCATCTTATCAACAAAAAAAACAAAAATATTCCTTGTGCACTCATAAATTTCCCTTCTGAATTCACATGTTTTATGGAGAAACAATCGGGCATATTTTGTGTTCATTTTTTTTATCAGTATCAGAGGGTAATGTTCCTTGTGCACTCATAAATTTGCATAATAAACATTGTCTGACAGTATGCTTCAGTTGGGTGGCTCTCTCTACATATATATATGTATCTGAAATATATTAATGGACAATTTCAATATATATGGAATGCATTAAGGGCCAAAAAGTATATATGGACATCCAAATCACTTACATGTGAATGTTGAGCATTTAATTTCAAACAGCGGACATTAATAGGGAATTAGACTTTTCTTTGATGCTTAATAAATATGAATTTAATTTAAATTTTAATTTAAATTTAAATTTAAATTTAAATTTAAATTTTAATTTTAATTATAATTTTAATTTTAATTTTAATTTTAATTTAAATTTTAATTTAAATTTTAATTTTAATTTTAATTAAGCAGACCATAACTTCCAATGCAATTGTTCATCTGTTCCAGTTAAAGGTGCTGTATGTAAGATTTTGACTCTGAATTTGTTTGCAGATATTTAAGAAACATGCTAATGCTGGGTACACACCAAAAGATAATCAGGCTGATTTTTGGCCGATTTGGCCTATGTCCCAATTATCTTGATGGTTCTACAGATTATCTTATCAGATTTTCCCTTGGTGTGGGGTGTGTTAAGAGTGTCCGAACCTGATTGGAAGAACGTCGGAGCCGCCCGATCACAAATCGTAAATATTCAACATGTTTAATATTTATGATCAGAAATCCTGATGTGTGGGGGGAACCCAGGGGTTCATATTTTATTGAAGTTTCCCCGGGTGCCGCCATTGATTAGCGGACCCCCACCTGCTGTTAGCATTCCATTGACTCCCATTCATTTTGGCGTCACTTTGACATTGAATAACTTTACATCTGAGGCGTTTAAAGACTGCATTTGTCCATTAATTATTTCTAAAGACACACAAAAATAAAAAAATCCACCACCACCTACCATACTACATTACCCCCCAGAAACAATCATTTTAAAAACGTCGCACAGTCGCACAGTAGAGAAATTACGATATGGACAGGAGAAGCAGCTTGCAGGCAATCTTTTACTGTCTATGAAGCAATCGGGGGGGATTGTGATTATGCAAAATGAGAAAATAATTAATCAGAATACTTACCAAAATTTGCTCCTGTTCACGCTCGCCGTCTCTGCAAGATTCGGTGGGTGATTCAGATTTCTCTTGGCACTTTAGAAGACTTACAAATGTCAGACAGGGTGCTCACGTCACATCTACGTCATCAAGCTCAGTTTGAGTCTGCGCAGTACGCTCGACCCCCAGGAAGTGCGTGCTTCTAACTGACTTCACTTGTCTCCGTTGAATCTAATGGGGTTGCTGTGTCCATTTCTTTTACTGTCTATGGGGGAACCCCGAGGACAAAGGCATACGCTCTGGAGATTATCACGTGAAACGAAACAATATCCAATCAGAAAACGAGATGATGGAAGACGGAAGGCGCAGCACAAAGTGAAATTGATGTGGACAGCAGAGATGGAGGATCAGCTTGTTGATTTGTGGCAACAGCACGAATGTTTATACAACGTGTCGTGTATTTTCTGTGAAAATCATTCCAAACACTATCATTGCAATTTCTTCCTGCATATCGTCCGCCATGCTTATTCTGAAGTCTTGCAAGATTTTGCGAGATTTTCTGTGTTCACAGTCGAGACTCTGGTTGAAAATCTGTTTGCGTGTGGTATGCTGTCTTTGACACATCATGGCACACCACACACTATAGGAGCAAAACGGTTAAATCTAGGATTTTTTATACTCATGTTTGTGGTCTATCACATTTTGAAAATCTTATAAGATGTAAAAAATCTTTTGGTGTGTACCCAGCATAAGTTAACATACTTGTTTATCTGAAAAAAACAACAACGCTACAGTCAGTTATTCTCCTTTGAAAACGTGCATTCCGGCCCGAAATGTCAGGGTTTGTTTTAATTTGTGAAACCCGCCCACTGCCAGTTTACCTAATTGTATTTCGGCAAAGCTTATTTCATTTCATTCATTTCAAGTGCACTCGCTTCTGTTTGTGTCATCAATCTTGCAATCTGCGTGTGCGTCAAGTCTGAGGAGGAGGGGCCGGGTGAAAAAAACCCTCTCCATTATTTTGATTTTGGACTGCAATACCTAGTTCACCCACTCGGTGTCAATCCTACATACACCACCTTTAACACGGAAAGAAAATATTGTTACAAAAATCTGATTAGATTGTTTTAATCAAAATATTTGTTATATCATTTTTTTTTTTTTCCTCTGGTATCATGATTTGCCACTTTTGCATTTGAAATGTCAAGCAGTGTGATATTTTACATCCTACTTTGTGTGTGTGTGTGTGTGTGTGTGTGTGTGTATGTGTGTGTGTGTGTGACATATCAGGACACAACTTTGTATAAGGACATGGGTATGACACAGGTATTACAAGGAGAGGGTGACTTTTGAGGACATAACCCATGTCCCCATTTTTCAAAACGCTTATAAACCATACAGAATGAGTTGTTTTTTTTTGTTGTTTTTTTTTTTTGGAGAAAGTAAAAAATGCACAAAAGTTTCCTGTAAGGGGTTAGGGTTAGGTGTAGGGGTTGGTGCAGGGCGATAGAATATACAGTTTGTAAAGTATACAAACCATTACGCCTATGAAATGTCCCCACAATTCACAAAAACAAATTTGTGTGTGTGTGTGTATATGTGTGTGTGCGTGTGTGTGTGTGTGTGTGTGTGTGTGTGTGTGTGTGTGTTAATAATACATGTAGTTTATATGCATCCATTTATATGCATTGTTTGCATTTTTAATTACTCATTTGTTACAGCACATGGCTATTTAAAGGAATGGCGAAAACGTTTAAAATTTAGTAACTTAAATATAGATAGATAAATAGCAAGTTCTTGTCAACTTTGCATGTATAGTGTAATTATTTTGTAGCTCTACCTAAAAATAATAATAATAATAATAATAATAAAACTGAGCTCCTTGTTACAATGGTAGAGCAGGTTTTCTGAGTCATGCAACTTTTGCAAATTCACTGTAATGTTAAAGATAAAGTGCCAACTGGTAATTGAAGTAATTATCACCTTAAGTAGTCTGGAAATAGAATTTCTTTATGAATCTCATTTTGTGCACAGGGGCATTTGGATGTTAAAAAAAAAAAATCACTCAAAATTATATACTCTCAATAATACACAAAAATAAAAAAAAAAAAAAAATATATATACAAAAATAAAAAAAAAAAAAAAATATATATATATATATATAAATATAAAATTAAATATATATATATATATATATATATATATATATAATAATAACGATTATAATAAATACAATTTTAAATGCTAAATATAAATGTAAAATGTTACATTTAATTGTTTGTATTATTACTATCATATTAATAATCAGAATAAATCTTTCTGTGAGGTCTATAGATTATTATCCTGTTGTAGGCTGTGTATCAACTAATGTGCAGTCACTGGTGTGTGTGTGTGTGTGTGTGTTTTTTGTGTGTGTGTTGGTCTCTAGTGATGAATAGCATTTTAGAATAGCTTTGATCATGTCTCATCCAATCAGAATTCAGAGCCTGAACTATCCATTTTATAATTATTGTTTTGGTCTCTAGTGATGAACACTGTCCTGATTGCCACAGTAATTTCAGAACATCAGTGATAAGTATGCTGATCATGTGACCACATTCGTGTTTCTTGGTATCTCTGACTGACCTGTAAATTTTACTGACCCGTAACATTTCCAAATCATTTTTTTCATCACATTTCCAATATGCATAACACAAACACTTAATTCCAGATAAACCAAGGTAGCTTGATTGATCGTTGATGCTGATTCCCTGATGAAATCGCATCCTGCAGAAAGCGTTTTTCCTTCCTTCTCCATCACCCCCCTCCCCCACGCCCACCATCCTTACACTTAGCGCCACCGCAACGGCCCCAATTTGCCTTTTAATTCCCATCAGTGGTGAAGAGCAAACAGACAGATGCATTTGTAAACAACTGTCTTGCCGCTTTCTACCTCACTGCCTTGATGTGACCCAGAGGTGTAGATGACAGTTTTTTTTTTGTTTTGTTTTTTGTAATCTGCAGGTTTCTCTCTCTTTTTTTTCTTTTTCATTTGAATAAATCACTCTGACAGTTCTCCCTTCTCTGTTATACATTACTGGACACTAATATATTGCTCCATACATGGCACACTGCTCCAGACCCTGAGCTCTGATGCAGAAGTTGACAAGGTGCCTTAGAGGCAATGAATCGCATACATGTAGTTTGCTAATGTGCAGCTGGGTGGGACTTTGGCAAAGGCCTGCCCTTAGATGAACACAGATTCATCCTTCTCGCTCTGTACATTAAAAGGTTGGAGTTGCGTATCTGGAGCCTGTTCAGTTGTTAAATTCACGCTGAGAATTTTCAGATGACAATCGTTATTTTTGCCATTCCGATTAGTGGCACAAAAATACCATACTTTAACAGAATACTTCCAAAATAGTTCCTCAGTTGGCAAAAACTTATAGCTTGAATTCAAAAATCAATGGTATGCAAATGATTTATTATTTTTATGAAAGGACGAGAGTAAGCGAATACCATCATTCTTGCAAACTGCTTTGGAATGCCTCTGGCTCTTGGATGACTTCGTATCCATTCCACTTGTTTGCCTTGGCAGATTGCTATGATTTGGACATGATGTACTGACTGAGGCAGGGACCCATCTGTTCCCAAGAAAATTCTGTGTTCATATTAAAGAAGATGAGGGGAGAACAGGAAAGAGAGTGTAGAATGAGATTCTAACACAACGTCAGCCTCCGCCTCATTACAGTGTCTTATTATTCTAAATTAATTTACTGAGAAAAAAAAAAAAAAAAAAACATCAATAATGATGCTTACATTTAATTTATTATGGTTATGCCCTTTATAAAAGCAAAAATTGCCTGGAAATTAAGGGGGGAATATCACGAAGTAAAGTGTAAGTGCTCAAGTAAGTGCTGATAGAACACGGTGGAAAATTATGCCAATAAACTACATTTACACCAACAAAAAAAAAAAAAGTACCAGACAAGTACCTTTTTTTATTTGGACAAGTGAATGGCTCATTTATTTTTCCAAAGTACAAGCACATGTCAAGGCTTAATGTTGAGCCCTGATGTGTGAAATAAACTCCTGCATAAACTCATAAAATACCATTCAAACTGAACTGGAAAGTCGGCAAGTTCTGCTGCTATAAGACTGGATGTCATATGTTCAGTCTAACAGCAGTGTCAGTC